>NW_026879910.1:0-28885 GCF_032173495.1 Musca vetustissima
TATATATATGTGCCAATTTTTTCCTTATTTCCAACGACAAAGAAAGCTCAACACTATACAACTTTCTTAATAGAAAATTTACTTTCGACACAACAGAATTAATTTGCATAGTAAAATTAAGGTCTTTATCAAGCCAAATACCTAAACATTTAACATAGCCAACAAACTCAATATCAACATTATTTAGACGAATGTATACCGACATAAAGGAACATGATCCAAACTTAATCGCTTTGGTCTTAGGTAAACTAATAGAGAGTTTGTTTAAATTCATCCACTGATCTAATACTGAACTTGAGTGGTCAATAACCGCCTGTAATACATCAGGAAAGTCATTACTACTTTTAAACAATATTTGAACGTCATCAGCAAAAACAAATGGTGTACAATTAGACGAAGCAAGTTTCTCAAACAGGTCATTCGTATATAAAATAAACAATAATGGACCCAAGACAGATCCCTGAGGAACACCACTCAGAACAGGTAACACACTGGAGTTAATATCCACCTGACGTGCCGTTCTTACGAATTGGTAATACTTTTCCAATTTTCCACAAAGACGGGTAGGACGATGTCAAAAATATAGTATTAATTAAATGTAAGATCCCACAGCCTTAGACTTGATACACAAGAATGCATCACTCATCTCAAGATAAGTTACTAAGCGAAATCCGAAGCTACCATCCAGAAAATCAGTTAGACCGCCCGAAGCTGGTACTTGCGCAGAGGAAAACATAGTATTAAGAACATTAACATTTTCTTCAACCACCTCACTATTTTTTCCTAACCCAAAATCATTCAATAACGTCCATAATTCTTTGCTTGATTTTCCATTAAACATATTACCATGAGCTACTGACTTAGCTTGTCGAACTACTCTCTTAGCTTTGTTCCGATGCCTACAGAAAGTTCTACAGTTGTCAGGCAATGGATTTTCTAAATATGCCCGCCAAGCAAGATCACGCAACGATATACGATATTTAATGTTCTGGGAATTAAACCAGCCATCTTTACGATAAAAAAACACGTCTACATCTACGTACAGGTCACAAACTAAGAACCTCATTCAAGCTTTGGTACAACATAGACAATTGAAAATCAACATCATGATCACAAGTATAACCATCTCAAACCCAAAGTCAACCTTTATACAACATAGACAATTGAAAATCAATCAAAGTATAGATATTAGTAAAGTCAAACATAGAAAAAGCATTATGCAAAGTTTCCGGAATTGAGGCGGCGACGACATAACAACATTTAAAGACAAAAAAATAAATGAGTGGTGAGAAACGCCAGGACATTGAAACTGGTTAGAAAATTGCACAAGGTCAGGACACATAACAGAAAAAAATCAATGAGTGATGTAGAACCATGCGCAATATCATAATGCGTTGGTAAAGAATTATGAACTACTGAAAGATTTATATTACTACCAGTGTTGCCAATTTACTTTTAGTGCTAGATTTAGCACTTTTTAAATTCGTTTAGCACCAAAAAAATTGATCTATCACCTAGCACTTTTGTTAGCATTTTTAATTTGTTCCAGAATTTAAAAAAAAAATTGTCGTTTTTAGATTTCATTTGAAGTTTCCGTAAGTTTCAAATGGTGGATTTGATTTTTCACTTCAGTGATCGGATGCCATTATATTGGGAGGTGCCATATTAAGGGGGCTACACTTAATCGGAGGTTAATATTAAAATTATTAGTACGGAAATGAGAACCCAAAAATTTGATTGAAAATGTGTAAATAAATACCCATATGCCAATTACAGCCAAGTCGGTGGAAAAACGTGTCGAATACCGGGGGTACTGTTATATTGAAACTTGGGTCAATATTAATAATTTTTGGTACGGATATGTGTCATTCAATCAGAACCCAAAATATGAAATTACTGCCACATTACTATCAAAGCAGTCATGCTTTTCGTTGTGGCATCTAGACAAAAAATACTCTTCTTGGTTCATTTCATCTGCTTAAAACCATAGATGCCGCACTTCTCCCAATAACCGGAACTTTATGCAAAATTGCATAGCTTTGATCTAGTGATAGAATAGATCTGTAGGTCATCTTATTGAGGAGATGTAGGTATTCTTATAGAATAGCTGGTGGTCTGGAGGTAAATATTTACGTATAGTTCTCACACCGGTCTCTGTCATTCTAGAATAAATGTATACGGCATTAAATGGAAATTTTGCAAACATTTTTTTACACAAAAGTCTTGGTCAATATGCTTATTCATTAGCGTTTCCCCCATGTACAGTTTTATGTCCTCTAGAGAGACCAGAAAAACATATAAAATGCTTTTGGTTGACTTCAACAGCAAAATATTGACCGATTTTACCAAACAAAATAAGTGTCTTCAGTGGCCATAACCGCATATGCAAAATATCGTGACAAATGTTTCATAGCTGTGAACGTTACTTTGTTTACAAATGTTAAAGGATATACACGCGTATCTATATCGACACAGCTAGTCTAGATATGACGATCCGTATACTAAAATGTGAGTCCAGGACTAATATTTCGTGACGTTACAAACTATTGAAACACAAACACTTATAATACCCCCACAACATAGTTGTTAACTTCTAGTTCCTTATTCGTATTTAAGTATATACATAATTTTCAAGGAAATAAAGATCTAATTATAAAATACAAGTATATTACTTTTTAGCACTTTTTTCTGCACTTTTCTAAAATTTTTAGCAATTTTTAGCATTTTTTTCAACAAAATCTAGCATTTTTTCTCAATCAAGTTTTGGTAACACTGATTACTACAAATGTTCCTAACTATCACAGATTTCCTTAAATCATATAAATTATTGTTAAAATCACCCATTAATATCACAGCCGAATATCTTATAACTAAATCTGAAACACATTCCTCAAACCTCATGAAATCACCATGTGGTAAATACACAACACCCATTAACATCTTAGAAGTTCCTACAATAACTTCAACAAAAATAAACTCAACTTCACCATATAAACAACTACGATCAATTACTTTATGCTTAATTCCTTTTCTCTACCAACAGGGTGGTCATTCCTATGACAAACATATCCAGGAATATCAGCAACATTCAAAGACATATATGGTTTGAGCCACGTTTCACTTACGCCTACAACATCTAAATATCTTCCATCTAAAATATCTCTTACTTCATTTATTTTCGACGATGTGCGATTAACACAGAAACTTTGGCAGTTAAAATGCCCAACATTCAAATTCTCCTTGTAATTGCGTAATTGTGAAGACAAAAAGCTGTTATCATTAACAATGGATGGCAAATTGCTAATAAGTAAAACAAGAATATAAAACAAGATCTTAGCAGAAAAACTATTAAAATAAATACAGGAATACTATCTACTCTCAATAACATTAATGGGGGACAAAACTATTCCACATTCAACCAAAAGCTGCGAACAACGGTCAATATCTAGCAGATCAGATGCTCCACCAGAAAATTCAACTTCAACTTTAGGCTGGTCTGCACTAATAAGCCTAAACATGATAATTTTGTTGCACTTCCTCAGCTTTCGGCAGATATAGATAAGCTTTGATGAAGCAGCATTAAGGTGATCATTAAGATAGACTCGCCGCCGCAAAGGATCAGATCGATGATATTTTGCCATAATCAGATTACGCACATATATAGAGTTGAATTTCACCAGTACTGATTTGCCTTTGAGGAAGTAGCAACAATGCTGAATGCCAATTGGGCTTAATTCAACTCCCAACTTCGCTGCTATATTTACAACTAGCTGTCTCAGATCATGCAAGCCATTAGGCAATCCATTAATTACTATACCTGCCCTGTTAAGTCTTCTTGTTTAATATCGGACTTAATCTGTAGATCCCGCATTTCACTGACTCTACTAGTATCCATATGATTAATCATCTCATAGCAGTTCCGAAGGTCATCTTCAAGCTTTTGAATTTTAATTGCATACTCTGCACGAAAGGCTTCAATAACATCCCACACTTTTGACTCAAATTCTTTGATTTGGTTTTGAATTTGTTCTTTAAATATTTCTTGTTGCTTCTCAAGTGTTGAATTAAATTTCGTACAGCACAATCTTAGTTCCGATTGCAAATCAGGTAAAACAGCAGACTTAACTCCTTAAACAACTACGTCCTCTTCAATAAGGTACTCATTAATTGATAAATTTTTAACATTAAGACATTTAGCACACTTGTATGAGAAGTTTTTATTTTTATATAAAAACGTATGCTGCTCCTTCGTGATTTTCAAACATGCTATGTGATAAAAATCATCACAGGAAGTACATCCAATACTGTTCCCCGTTACTGTAAGTGCGCACTTCGGACATTTATAAATCTTCTTCTTGGGTGCCATTGTCAACAATTACAAGTTAACAGCTCTGCAATAACAAACTGATACCAACGGAATTGGCTATGTCTTCGCCGAGAACATAAATATAAAAGCACCTTATAACACTGAATATAACAAGACAAACCAGCTTCCGTGTCTCCAAAAAAGCAGTGTTAACAACAATGATGGCTTCCGCACAACAAAGAACAGATCCGTGCTCACCAAATCAAATAATTGCCACAATCAAATACTCAGGAAAAAAACTCCAACAGGATGGTTTCAGCAATGATTTTAATTATAATTTGTATAAATTACTACAAAATGTTATTTTTTAATTAAATTTTAACAAATTTCCTGCAAACGAAAATATTTACGTGTCAACCATTGTAGGGATTTATATACCGAATAGGACCGAGTAGGGATTTATATACTAAGCAAAGTTAGAAATTTTTTTCACAACATATTTGTGTGTGATAGCAAATCTCACTTACATGCCCCAAAGAATTTTTAATGTTTGGCAAGTTTTCAAAAGAGTAGCCCTTTATTCGAGTGACAAATATCACAACAATCTAAATATTCTCCCAATGTGATTTTACATATAACATATTTACATGACACAAACTCCATTCTTTCATCTTCTTAGTCTGACATGTAATAAGAACAGAAAATATATACCATTTCGAATATTAAAAATTTTATTGGTAGGGAAATTTGTTTGACTACAAAATACCAAATTGCAGAAAAACACGACCAAAACCCCCAAAATACTAAAAATTAGGAGATACCGTTATCTGGGGGCTACCAGAAAAAGTGGACCTATATTTATAATTTTTTTGTGGAGATAGTAGTACCCAATAAGAACCCAATGTACCAAATTTCAGCGAATTCAGTTAAAGGACGCGCTCAAGAACCCCAAAATACCGATAATTGGGTGGTACCCTTATATGGGAGCTATGCCTAAACGTGGACCGGCATATCCCATCTTCGAACTTGACCTGCCTGCAGACAAAAGACAACCCTGTGCAAAATTTCAGCACCTATTCCAATTCCTTCAGAAGATAGCGTGATTACAACAGACGGACGGACATGGCTAGATCGTCTTAGAATTTTACCCTGATCAAGAATATATATTTTACAGGGTCGGAAATAAATATTTCGATGAGTTACAAACGGAAGGACAAAATTAATATACCCTCCATACTATGGTGGGGGGGTATAATAACCATGGCAATGCATAATATAGAAGAAATAAAGTATTACTGGTGTGAGTTGAATTCACAAAAAGGGGTGACTGACTGCAGTAGGGAATAACAAAAAATGGAATAATTAGGGTCATTTTTTGTTATTCCCTATTGCAGTCTAGTATTTGACTTAAAAATTTATCTCTAAAGCAGGTACAGGCAGGGAGTCGTTATTACGCTCTTTTTCGTACAAAATACTCCCAACGAGAACACATGTGCGGGGGTTTGCCCGATGCGACTATAAAATGAGTAATGAATTCTATACTTTGTTTATATTTTCCCTTAAATTGGGATTGCAGATTTCTATTCTATTTCCCTCTGTCTCTCTCATGCTCTTGCTTTCTGATTTAACATTGGTTTTCATTTAAGAACTAACATCTAAGGATATTCCAAATCAAATCACGCACATCACGTTTAACAATAAAAATGGCAATACAAAGAAGTGGTGTCAGATGAACGAGAACATCAGCATGAATTGCATGAAAAAGCACTTAAAAAATTAAACAATGAAATTTGCTTGTGTCCGAACACACTATGGCATCCATATAAGTATCGAGAGAGCTAAGCAGCAATCGTAGTGTTTTGGAAAATAGTTTTATGTCTAATAAACCAGTGACCTCAAACGAATTTTTTTGTGAATGATTGGTTTGTGGACAATTAAACATGGTACTATGTAGACAGTTTTACTGTACTTTTTGGACTGAATACTTTTAGGTAGAGTTCATAATTTTAATTTGGAGCGATGTAAAAATCATAAACCTATATCCAAAATTCTGGAAAAAGGTGGAGATATGGAAGAATTGATTTTTGCATGTTTTTATTTAAATTAGATTTTGACTTAAAGCAGGAAAGTTCAAAAGTTGGACGGTGCCGACTTCGGTGAACCATTTATATAAAATCGGATGAAAACATATATAGGAGCTATATTTAAATCTGACCCGATTTTTACGAAATTTATCACATGCCATTCTAGACCCAATTCAGTGCGCTATGCATAATTTCGTCTCATTCGAATATATATTGGGAGTACACCACTCACAAATAAGTAGGATCTGACTAATTTCATCCTATTCAGGTTATAAATGCGGCCTGTATTTTATTTATTATATAACATGGATAGACAGATAGACATGCATTAATCGACTCAGAAAGTCATTCTATGCATATTCTATGTTCGCAACATACAAAATGAAACGAGATAGACTTATGGTTCATTTTGAGAATATGCATAGAATCACTTTCTGAGTCGATTTATGCATGTCCGTCCGTCTGTCTCGGAAAAATCGATTCAGATTTAGATATAACTCCCATATATATTTTTTTCTGATTTTATGTATATGTCCTTCGATTTGAACGAAATTTAGCATATCGTACTGATAGATATAGCTCCCATATACATTTTCGTCTGATTTAATTTAAATGATGCACCAAAGTCTCTATATATTTTCGATGTGCACGAAATGTGGCATGACGTACTGAATTATGTCTAAAATGATGTGTGCTAAGTTTCGTAAAAAAAGCTCCTACATTTCTTTCTATTTGCACGAAATTTGGCATAGTATACTTAATTAAGTCTAGAACGTTGTGTGTTAAATTTCATAAAAATCGATTCTTATTTAAATATATAATCTCTTCTGATTTTATGTAAATTGTGCACTAAATATCCGAAGTTTTTCTGATTGGCATAAGTTTTGTACAATGTACTGAAATTATTATAAATGAGCCTCTGGCAAGTTTCGTTGAAATCTGGTATGACTTAGATATAGCTCCCATACTATCATACCGTAACTCCTTTTATTTTCGGAACTCGTGGCATACCGCGCTGCCACTTCTGCTATTCTAACATAAATTATTCCACCTCTCCACCCCTGAAGTTCTTAAAAAGCAAATCCTCTTATTACATGTGATGTACATCATTCACTTCTGTATAAACAACGCTTTCCAACATGCACTCTGCATTTAATAAATCTCTACAAAATAACCCCAGGTAATAATCATAAAAATGAAATGTTGTCAACATCAGTCCCTTCTGTGATTTTTTTTTTTGCAACTTGTATATACATCGTATTGACAGAACATTTTTATCAACTTTTTGGTAAGTACATCCTGTGGACGGGAAATATTCTGTTTGACTGTAACAACAACTGCAAGATGACGGTGATGTTTATGACGACAATGCTGTTGAAAATGGTGACAATGGTTTCAACTGGTGTTGCATCAAAATGTACGTCTGTCGTATCAAAATTAAGAAGTGCACAAAGAAAAGCGCTGAGCCCATACAATTATTATTATTATAAATTGTAAACACGATACAGGCCACAGTTATCGACCAATCTTCACGAAATTTAGCATGTAGGTTGGGTTCTGGCCAATGAAGACCCCCTATTGTTTTTGGTGAAGATCGCTTAATATTTAGGGAATGAAATGGACCAAATACTAATTTTTTGTCGGTTTTTCTGGTCGCTCCAGTGGCCGCAATTATAGCCCGAACATCGCGAAATTTTACATGGAGAAGGGGATCGGGTCAAAGAATAAGCATGCCTGTTTTGGTAAAGATAGGTCAATATTTAGCGGGTCAAATGAACCCTGACTTTTGTGTGAAAAATTACAAAATTTGTATTATATAGCGTATATATTTACTCCTGAAGGACATAGACCCGAGAAGTTGATAATATATCCAAAAGGAGAGGTTGACCTTTAAATTGATACCAATTATATTGTCGTATGTACTCGGATGGGGGAGTTACACGTATATATTTTCAGGTGATTACGTATTCAGATATTATTTAGTAAACCACTACCACACTGGAGGGCGGAAATATAGAGCTGATTGCTTTGATAGGTTCCAGTTATGGTCAAGGACAACTGGTTTACTTGTTTATATTGCTGAGTCGTATGTAAGAACATTATGAAACAAAAATCGAAGACGAACGACAATTATTTTCGAAATGTTGAAAATGAATGTACACTGCAATTAGATGATTCGTTTGCTTATTGCAATTATTTTAAACACATTTTCCTGGCAGCCATAATCTTCTTGCGCGAACATTTGTAATCCGTTTATTGGGTATCATTTGATGTGAAATTCATGCCTGTGCAACTTTGAAATTGCTATTAGTTGCACTTAAAATGTGCGGTTTGCTCATCGAAATTAGTAGAACAACAAAATTCAATTACAGCGAAGTCATTGTAAATACACTTCGCTGTAACAAGTGTTGCTGAGCGTTTTTAGAATCACGATTGTAGTGTGCGAACGTGAATCGGATGTTGAAGTTATATATAAGTTGTATACATGAATGCCGTTTGCAGTTACATCGCAGTAATAGATTATTATTTCGTCCATAGTAAAAACGGAGGAAATTCGTAATAGATTATTATTACTAAACCAATAAGCAGATAGGAGTAGAAACTTAAATCTCCTCTTTGTTGAATATACAAATCAACAAATCTTAAAAAAAAATATTTTCAATTTCAGAATCGCTTACGTTATTGTTCCAATTACAGATATTTCTATTTAACATTTTGCTAATTTTCCATCTTCAAATATATCTAACAATAAACATAGGACTTTATGAGATATTCTGATTGTTGTATTTGTGCTCTCCGGAATTTTGTAATTACACCGTTTCGTGTCTTTGAATATATTAAATGAAATTGTAGACTTTAGAGAGTGTATACTGAAAGTAGGTGCTAAGGAGGAACATTAAATTTCTGAAAATAATAGAAACAAATGATAATATGAAAACCAGTGAGCGGAGCAGTATAGTCGGACGGGGCCGACCATGCGATACCCTACACAACTACCACGAACTCTAACTTTCTGAGGATGTTTATTCCGAGTCTGAGTAATATTTCGTGATATTTGCCCCCTCTTGTCCGATTAGAGGTTAACAACATCTCTTCCTTACTTTTTTCGAATATTCAGTACAATCCTTCTATTTACTTGTCCAGATTACCTTCACGGTGGGTTGTGTTGTGATTTTCGGATTATACTCTACTCGAAAACACACAAAAAATTATGTTTTCGGTCCATTTCATCCCAAAATTTTAATCTGATCATCACCGAAAATTGTAGGCTTTGTTCTTGACCATAACTGGAACTTCATGAAAAATGTCAAAGCCATCAGCGCGATATTTCTCCCTCTAATGTGGTAATGGGTTACTAAATAATATCTGAATACGTAAGCACCTGTAAATATTTGCTTGTAACTCCCACATCTGAGTAGATACATCACTATATTTGGTGTCAATTTAAAGGCCAACCACTCCTCTTGGATATGCTATCAACTCCTGGGGTCTACATCCTCCAGGAGTAAATATATATGCAATAGAATACAAATTTTGTCATTTTTCACACAAAAGTCAAGGTCCATTTGACCCGCTAAATATTGAGCGATCTTTATCAAAACATGCATGCTTATTCTCTGGCCCGATCCCCTTCTCCATGCAAAAATTCGCGGTGTTTGGGCCATAATTGCGGCCTCTAGAGCGACCAGAAAAACCGACAAAAATTTAGTATTTGGTCCATTTCATCCCCTAAATATTAACCGATCTTTTCCAAAAACAATAGGGGTCTTCATTGGCCAGAACACATCCTACATGCAAAATTTCGTGAAGATTGGTCCATAACTGTGGCCTGTATCGTGTTTACAAATTATAATGGACAGACGGACGGACGGACGGACACACATGTCTAGATCGACTCAGCTAGTCGAGATATGACGATCGGTATACTTAAAGGTGGGTCTAGGACCAATATTTCGCGGCGTTACAAACTTTTGGGGCTGCACAAAGCTATAATACCCTGACAACATAGTTGTGTAGGGTATAACAATACCAAACATCCTAGGAGTACTATAAACGTCTGTGCAAAGAGCTCTACAAACAAATCTCTGGCAAGTTTTGTAGAAATTGGGTCAGATTTAGATATAGCTTCCATATATATTTTCGTCCGATTTTACGAAAACTGCACACCAAACTTCCAAGGTTTGTCCGATTGAAACGAAATTTCGCATGGCGTATGAATGTGAGTTTTTATACCCTGTTATAGTTTTCTACGGCCCCAAGAGTTTGTAACGCCGCGAAATATTGTTCCTAGACCCACCTTTAAGTATACTGATCAACATATCGAGCCATATTCGCCAAAAAAACGTAACCCTCAAATTTGCAATTTTACAGTAGGTTTCTTTTAATAAATTCGGATTTAATAAAGCTATTATTTTGAAATTTAGAACTATAGTTTTGTTATAAACTAGTTTTTTTTTTAACTATAGTTCTAATTTTCAAAATAATAGCTTTATTAAATCCGAATTTATTAAAAGAAACCTTCTACTGTAAAATTTCAAATTTGCTGGCTTGTTACAGAACGGTTGTTCCATAAGCCGAGCTTAAAAAAGATTTCCAAGCGCGTCGGTCTTGTGCGCAAGTCCACCAATTTGGAAGACCACGTACCAAGATGTTGTTTTCTACTTGGGATTTCCATCTAATTCGTGGCCTTCCCCTTCTACGGGAACCATCAGTAGGCTCATTATACCCTACACAACTATGTTGTCAGGGTATTATAGCTTTGTGCAGCCCCAAATGTTTGTAACGCTGCGAAATATTGGTCCTAGACCCACCTTTAAGTATACCGATCGTCATATCTCGACTAGCTGAGTCGATCTAGACATGTGTGTCCGTCCGTCCGTCCGTCTGTCCATTATAATTTGTAAACACGATACAGGCCACAGTTATGGACCAATCTTCACGAAATTTTGCATGTAGGATGGGTTCTGGCCAATGAAGACCCCTATTGTTTTTGGAAAAGATCAGTTAATATTTAGGGGATGAAATGGACCAAATACTAAATTTTTGTCGGTTTTTCTGGTCGCTCCAGAGGCCGCAATTATGGCCCAAACACCGCGAATTTTTGCATGGAGAAGGGGATCGGGCCAGAGAATAAGCATGCATGTTTTGATAAAGATTGGTCAATATTTAGCGGGTCAAATGGACCCTGACTTTTGTGTGAAAAATGACAAAATTTGTATTCTATGGCGTATATGTTTACCCCTGAAGGACATATACCCGAGAAGTTGATATTATATCCAAGAGGAGTGGTTGACCTTTAAATTAAGACCAATTATATTGTTGTATGTGCTCGTATGTGGGAGTTACACCTAAATATTTACAGGTATCTCCGTATTCGTATATTATTTATTAACCCATTATCACTCTGGAGAGCGGAACTATAGCGCTGATCGCTTTGAAATGTTCCATGAGGTTCCAGTTATGGTCAAGGACAACGCCTATAATTTTCGGTGATGATCAGATAATAATTTTGGTATGAAGTGGACCGAAAACTTAATTTTTTGTGTTATTTTCATGTCGATCTATAGACCACAAATGAAAGCCGAACATCACAACACAACCCACGGGGAAGGGAATCTGGAGAATTAATGTACTGAATACTCGTAATATTCGGAAAATATGTCAGTGTGAGGAAGAGGTGCTGTCTACCTCTAATCGGGTAAGAGGTTCCGTGGTAGTTGTGTAGGGTATCGTATGGTCGGCCCCGTCCGACAATACTGCTCCGCTCACTGGTTTTTATATGCCTTTTGACCTGGGGCATTTTCATTCAACCGCACAACATGGCCTAGCCACCGTAGTCGCTGCATCTCAATACGACTGACTATGTCGATGTCCGCGTATAAATTGTAAAGCTTGTGGTTCATTCGACGCCTATATTCACCGTCGACGCAGATCGGCCCGTAGATCTTTCGGAGAATTTTTCTCTCAAACACCCCAAGAGCTGCCTCATCTGCTTGCGCAAGTACCCATGCTTCTGATCCATATAATAGCACGGTTAGTATAAGCGTCTTGTAATGTGTGACTTTGGTCTGGCGGGAGGTGGCCTTGTTTCTAAACTGCTTACTTAGACCATAGTAGCATCTGTTGGCCATCACAATCCTTCTTCGAATTTCAAAACTGATATCATTCGATTTATTTATGGCGGTACCAAGGTATATAAAGTCTTTAACTACCTCGAAGCTGTAGTTCTCAAGTTCCACAGTTGGTCCGAGTCTACTGGACGTCTTGCGCGTTGATACCATCAGCTTGGTCTTCTCGCCGTTTACTGCCAGACCCACTTTGGCAGACTCCTTTTCAATTTGTTCAAAGGTGGCTGTTACCGCTCGCAATGTTCGACCCATTATATCGATGTCATCTGTCGATGAGTGTTTGATCTTATAAGCTTTTTTATAAGATGATGCGAAAAGAAATAAAACTCGAAATGCAGCAAATTCTGCTTCCAAAAATTGATGCGTTTATTTCGCTGTTGCTATGCCAACTAAAATTTACAAAAATGATCTCCAATATCATTAGGCAAAAATCAAAGAAGAAAGACAAAATGCATTTACATTGCAAAGCTACAAAAATTACATATTTACATTTTACGATATTGTACTTTAAAATATTTACAATATGTACATACAACCATATATATATATATATATATATATCTATTAGCAGCCATACACACATCGCCTTACATACATGCTGTAACTGGTCAGCATTACAACGCATGTAAATCATACACACACGGCATTACATTTTGATGCGTTTGAAAACAATTGGTGTTAGATTTTCGATTCTCCTATGTGCGGTGTTTCTGATCTTATAGCTGCTGCTTGCACAGTGGTTTAGCAAGACATCCTCCCCCCGTTGAAAGGTTATAACTTTCAACAGAACCAGTAATTCATGATGATAATACAAAATTAGAGATGTTGTAACGGGGTGACCACTGGGTATAATTATTGGATGTTGTGCGTCATAATTTAAAAACGAATTTTGAAGACGTCCTCCTACTCTTATTAATCCTTCTGCGTCCATGAACGGCGAAAGTGAATTTAATTTGCTGGATTTACTGATAATTTGTTTTGATTTTAACATTGTGTATTCAGATGCGAAGTGTACGTATTGAATGTTACGAAACATTATTTTCGTACCCATTTTTATATCCTTCTCTGTTAAATTTCCATATAACTTTGTTCCTCTTGTAAAATTAAGAAATCGGTATACAAATCCAAAAATTCGCTGAATTTTGAAAAATGAATTATGATATTTACATAACATCGAAAAATCTGCAATTTTGGTTGATGTAGATAAAACTGTTTGTCGGCATTCGGGTAGATTATCAACAAAAATAGATGTATTTGGCCAACATTCCAAACCCTGATACAAAAACTTCGGTCCATTTATCCACATATTATCTTTTAATAGCTCTTCTGGTGTGGCTCCCCTTGATAAGATATCCGCCGGATTTGATAAAGATGGGACATGACGCCAGATCATATTTTTGGTTATATTTTGTATTTGGCTTACACGGTTGGCGACAAATACATTGTAGTTTGAAGATTCACCTTGCAACCATGATAAGACAACCATAGAATCAGACCAGCAGTGATATTTGTAACCATTTTCAAATGTTGTTGTTATTTCTGCTAACAGCTCTGCAAGGAGTAGTGCAGAACATAATTCTAATTTGGGTACGGTTAATACCTTTAAAGGTGCTACTCGAGATTTGGAACACAGCAGCCTTACTTGAATTTTACCATCAATCTCGGAGCGAACGTAAACACATGCTCCATAAGCAGCCAAGCTTGCGTCACAAAATCCATGTATTTGTACGTCCGCATTTGGAATGGAAACATAGCGTGGAAATTCGAAATTGCATATATTAGAAAACGTGGAAACATATTCAAGCCACGATGTATGTAAGGCTTGAGGCAGACTCTCGTCCCAATCTAATTTTAGTTTCCACAAATTTTGCATAAATATTTTGGCTTTGGTGATGACGGGTCCAATTAATCCGAGGGGATCATAAAATCGGGCTATAGAAGATAAAATAATTCTTTTCGTAGTATTGAGGTTTTCATCAAAATGAGAAAAAGAAAATATAAATTTATCTAGTTTTGGATCCCAAATTAGTCCCAGAGTTTTGACTATATCTGTTCCGTCATGAAATTGTAAAAACGTTTCACGATCACTAGATGATACGCCATACAAAGATAATTCTTCATTAGAGCACCATTTACGAATTTGAAAGTTACCACGTTTTAACAAAGCTGTAACTTGCTCTCTAATAGTTACGACTTCTTCAATAGAATTTGCGCCTGAGATCAAGTCGTCCACATAAAAATCTCTTCTAATAACTTGAGCACCGATAGGAAAGCTGGTTTCTGTATCAATTGAAAGTTGTTGCATTGTCCTTATAGCAAGGAAAGCCGCTGGTTTGGTTCCATATGTAACAGTATCAAGTTTATAAACTTGTATATCTTCTTCTGTATTATTTCTCCACAGGATACATTGAAGATAGTCATCGGGTGGATTCACTCGAACACAACGATACATTTTGGATATATCTCCACTCAAAGCCACTCTAAAAAGTCGAAAACGTAGTAATGTATTGAACAATTTTGGTTGTATAGTAGGTCCCGCATATAATATATCGTTCAAGGAAATGCCTGAAGTTGATTTTGCAGAACCATCAAACACAACTCTTAGTTTTGTTGTTGTGCTATCCTCCTTTTGAACACAGTGATGGGGAAGAAAGAATGCTCGTGTATCTTGCGGAATATTTTTAACTAACGACATATGCTGAAGATCTAAGTATTCCTTCATAAAATCAACATATTTTTTCTTTGTATCTGGCATCTTACTCAACTTTTTCTCGAGGTTCTTAAACCGGTGAAGTGCCCGATCATATGAATCACCCAGCATATGTGTATCCAATTTCTTTGGTAGGGAGACTGAGTACTCACCTGAAGGTAGCTGAATAGTATTTTGAGCAAAGTGCTCCTCACAGAATTTATGTTCAGGGAGAGAAATTTCAGAATTAGCGAAGTTGTTTTCAATTTCCCAAAAACTCTTTAAAATGTCAATTAAAGATGAATCGCTATCAGTATCAGGCTTAACCATACACGTAGCTGCCAATGAATGCGCCTTGGAATGAAGTACACCACCACCAGACACAATCCAACCAAGGTGAGTTTTTTGCAAAATCGTGGAAATGTTTCCACAACGAATTTGGCCAACGCTCATAAGCTCAAAGAATAGACCTGCGCCAATCAATAGATCAATACGGCTTCTTTTGTAAAATCCTTCATCAGCTAACTTGATGTTCTCCGGGATTTTAAACTTACTAACATCATTATCTATGTTTGGTTGATAGTCAGTTATAGCTGGTATGACGACCGCAGAAAACGAAACAGAATAACTGCTACTATGGGACTTAATTTCGACATCTGCTATTTTATCTGCGTTAATGCTTCCTTCACCAATTCCGGAGATATATACGTTAGAATGTTTTACCTTTAGCTGGGCCAGATTTGCGAAACGCGATGTTATAAAGTTTAACTGAGATGCCGAGTCCAATATTGCACGACAGGGCACGTACACACCAAATTTATTTTTTACTAAGACAATTGCAGTTGCTAACAGAACTCTGGAACCAATGACAGAATGTGAAATGTTTTGATTAGAGCTGGATGATACAAGAGTAGACTGTTTCTTTGGTTCGATATTATTAACCACTTCATGAGCTACTGACACTTTATCTTGAGGATTAGTTAAGTTAATTTCCAAATCATTATTTCCAATGTGCAACAATGTATGATGTTTTAAATGGCAAAATCGGCAAGTTCCTGATTTACACTTCCAAAGTCTGTGACCTTTTCTCAAACAATTTAGACATAAGTTTAATCTCTTCGATTCTTTGAATCGAAGTGTTGGAGATAATTTTTCAAAACTTTGGCAGGTTGTTATGTAATGATCTTTCGCTTCACAAAATGTACACATCTGTGTGGCTCCTGAAGCTATTAGCACATTTCGTCCATGAAAATTAGTTTTCTTGTTTACCTGATGATTGGGTGATTTCGGTTTAATGGAACTTTCAAGATTTTCAAGCATACGGCATCTTCTATCCAAAAATGACGACAACGAATCCCACGAGGGCAATTTATCGTTATGTAAATGCTCCTCCCATTTTGCTAGGCTTTGTAAATCTAGCTTTGACGTAATTAAATAAATTAATAATCCATCTGCCATTTGCTCCTTGGAACATATTGTATCCAAAGCTCTTACGTGTGCGTTAAGCTTATCACTAAGCTGCCGAAGACTCAAAGCCGAATTTTTATCCACACTATGCAAGCCAAATATTTCCTTAATATGGGTTTGAAAAAGAAGTAATTTATTATCAAAACGATTCTTAAGTAAATCGATAGCCTTTTCATAATTAGAATCGGTAGGCTCTAAAGACGAGATGGTGTCCAGCGCTGCACCAGTCAAACTAGTCTTCAAATGTTGAAACTTTTCTAGGTTAGATAAATCCATATCACTTGCTATTGCAGTAGAAAACATTGCAAAGAATGCAGGCCACTCTGTGTATGAACCGCTGAACTGGGGAATTCGAAGTTCCGGTAACCTTGTTTTACGAACAGTAACTGGTTCATCCACAGAAAACTGGCGAAGAGTTGATGATCGGAAAGCTGCACGTTGATTGGTGTTGGCACCTAACTTGCGCTTAAGCTTGGCAGTAACCTCAAAATATGATGTCATAAAATTTGATCGAATCGTATCATCCATATCAACATCACTAGTTTCTTCCAAAAATGATACAGACTGTTCAAAATTTTGATTTAATTTTTCAACATATTCAAGACGCACAGAAAGATCAGCCTCGTCCAAATTATTTATTTCATCTGCGGTAAGACGGTTGTTAATGTCTTCCAGTTGCTTATTAATTGATGCTACCTTTTTAAAGCACAAGGAAAAATTGGATGGCACTTTATCAGCTTCATTTGACGACGATGATGATGTATTTTTGGTAGCCATATTTATTAAAGGTGTTATGCAATACAAAAATCGAAAATTTGCAAATATATTAAAATCCGAATTGATTTTAAATTCCAAATTTACAATTTTATAATATTCAAAATACGAGTTTATTAATATCCGAATTAATATTAATAATTGTGATACAATTTGCCTTTAAGTATCACGTCGGGGTCACCAATGTTTGATCTTATAAGCTTTTTTATAAGATGATGCGAAAAGAAATAAAACTCGAAATGCAGCAAATTCTGCTTCCAAAAATTGATGCGTTTATTTCGCTGTTGCTATGCCAACTAAAATTTACAAAAATGATCTCCAATATCATTAGGCAAAAATCAAAGAAGAAAGACAAAATGCATTTACATTGCAAAGCTACAAAAATTACATATTTACATTTTACGATATTGTACTTTAAAATATTTACAATATGTACATACAACCATATTTATATATATATATATCTATTAGCAGCCATACACCCATCGCCTTACATACATGCTGTAACTGGTCAGCATTACAACGCATGTAAATCATACACACACGGCATTACATTTTGATGCGTTTGAAAACAATTGGTGTTAGATTTTCGATTCTCCTATGTGCGGTGTTTCTGATCTTATAGCTGCTGCTTGCACAGTGGTTTAGCAAGACAACATGCCTATGATATGATTTCATTCGGACAGATTTTGAGTGCAAATCGCGTTTATATAGGGAATTTGGTGCACAATTTACATTAAATCGGACGAAAATATATATATGGGATCTATATCTAAATCTGAAAGGATTTTTACGAAACTTAACACACATCATTCTATACATAATTCAATACCCTATGCCAAATTTTGTGTAAATCGCAAGATATACAGGGACTTTAGTACTCCATTTACATTAAACCGGACGAAGATATATATGGGAGCTAATCTAAATCTAAATCGATTTTCACTAAACTTAACACACATCATTCTACGCTTATTCCAGTACGCTATGCCAAATTTCGTGTAAATCTAAAAATATACACGAAATATATATACGGACTTCGGTACACCATTTACATTAAATCGGACGAAAATATATATAGGAGCTATATCTAAATCTGAACCTATTTTTCCCAATTTCAGTAGGGTTCGTCTCTGGACCAATTAAATGATCTGTGCCACACTGCACCACAGTCTTCTGGTTTGATGCCAATTGTCCAAACCTTGACACGGCTGAACTTTAATTCGTAGATGCAATTTCGCGACCATATTCGACATAAATACAACATATCAAGTAACGACATTTGTAAGCCACATTGCCCAACATGCCCGATGAGCCGCTTAATCAATGGCGAAACGCGTCGAATAATGGCGGGAATGTAGTAACTCTCTGGCTCATCTCGAAAGAGAAATAAATAGTACCAACTTCGTTGAAAATTCTTGAATGTCGAAATTTAAGAATATCGAAAAATGTGTCTGAAATACCGAATGTGGGGCTACACTAAAACGTAGACAAAGATATCCCATTTTAAATGCAAAACATCCGAGTATCTCACCTTAACTCAGAAACTCACGAAGTGTCTTTGTTGATTAGGTCCTTGAAATGCATGAAAATGATCCCGGATATCATCTAGGAAAATCATCTTGAGATGAAGGCCTCTAAGTCAAACATCTCTACGATCTACTCTTTCTCCCAATTTGCAGTTTCTTTAAAACTATTTAAAAACTTTTTTTTTCAAAAATATTCCCTATTTCGTCCAAGTCTTTAATTTTTTCCATACTCTTAGCTTTCTTTAAAGAATTTCCCCAAATTTATAATGTCAATATTTCCAAGTAATCCATTAAAAAGTTTAGAGCTTCGTAAATAAACGCTTTGCGAAAAACAAACTTTATTTATTTGGCTTCTCACAAAAAATCACAGCAAACGCAAAAAACCCTAAAACTGTACTGCACTGCATTGCATATTTTTTAATAGTCCACTAAATATTTGTCTTTCCCAGAAATGAAAGTACACCACAAATGGTCAAATATTCTTTCAAACTCTTCCAAAACGAAAAAAAAGAATTGTAGACATTTAAGCAACCAACCCCTTAATAAACACGTGGTCGCTTATATCCAACCAAGCAACCCTTTATTAAGGCGGTACGTGGGAGAGGTGGAGATTAGCGAAATTAGAACATACAAAGGAAACAAAAAAAATAATAATAAAGCGGGCATGGTTTCAAAATGGAATGTGAATGCAAATGCGACATAAAATGTTGCAAATGTTAGATGGGGGTGCAATAGAAGTTTGGATGAGAATGAGTCGAAGTCATTGGGAGTATTTAGAATCTAAATTAAAATAACTTCATGAGATGCTTAAGCCTCAATATAACAGAACGTTTGAGGTGGGCATATTAGTTTCCATGTAGACTCATTCATGTCACTCATGTTAACCGACGTTAGGAATTAAGGAGTTCGACACACCTGAACTTAACGACGAAAATACTTTCTAAAAACTATTAAGATTTTACAAATTTGTCATTTAATTAGTCCTTCTGAAACACCTCGCGCACTCTTACGTTTAACCAATCACTTACAAAGACGAATAAGTAACAAAATGAACAAATCAAGGAATGGGAAAATCTGAAAGTATGAATGAC
Source organism: Musca vetustissima (assembly GCF_032173495.1). Taxonomy (NCBI): domain Eukaryota; kingdom Metazoa; phylum Arthropoda; class Insecta; order Diptera; family Muscidae; genus Musca; species Musca vetustissima. Next base: position 20,069 of record NW_026879910.1, read on the forward strand.
GGACGGTGAAGTTGAGTGACTACATGTGTGTGAGGAGTGAATGAATGCAAGTATGAATGACTGACTGAATGAATTCTGTAGAAACCAATACTTCAAACCCTGAATGCAATGCATTTAATGTGAAAAAAACGGGGGCCGAAAGAGGGTGTCACACGGTCGCTTTACACACTTGCTGTAAATACAGCAACAAAACGACGCTGCACGTGTGGTTGCCCTAAAGCATGCTAACAAAAAAAAAACTGGCAAAGTTGAAGGGTGGTGCAATTGCATTTTCGCACTTGTTTAAAATTGGCACATTTAGTAAAATGTTTCCTCTATTCATTCAGAATGTGAAAGTGAATAATGAAAAGCCCAAGAGAAAGAGGCAAAATAAAAAAAAAACGAATAAAATAAACACTTGAAATTTATTGAAGGAATATAATATTTGTTGCGAACCACTCATCACAAACAAAAACACAGTAGCATAGAAAGAGCAAAGAACAGACAGACAAGCGTTCAGACTGACAATACAACAGCCACCATGCTCATAAAGAATATGATGTTTTTTTATTTCAATTGGACAAACACACATGCAGCAGACACCAACCACATTAAAAAAGAAACGCTAAAAAGTAAAGGAAAAGGACTTGGTAATTTTGTAATTGTAACAAAATATATGTGTAGTATGATATTTGTGTGAAGGTGTGCAATTAAATTTGTAATGTGTGAATTTTAGAAGTTTGAAATGATTCCACACAAATTGAGTTCAAGTTCTGTGGAGGAAAATTATTATTACTATTATTATTTGTTTTGTTATGAAAATCCTTGGAAAATATAATCAGAATAAAATTTAATGTGATGTTTTTTTCTGATTCCTAGAAAAGTTTACAAAGTTTGACAAGCTATCTATCAAAGCAACAAACCAAATTAATACCATTTAATAATATTCTTCAAAAAAAATGGAACCCAAACATTTAAATATGTCAATTAAAGAAGAAATTGAATTAAACCATTTTCAAAACCAGTAAGGAAAGTAGTAAAGTAGGGCTAGGCCGACTATACCACTTTCGGTATATTCTACATATGTATGCTAACAATTTCATGTTAATGTTCCTTCGAGGGAAATGGAACAAATTAATATATGTGACTTTATCTATAAGTGAACCGACTAATCCGCAACCTATTCATTCGGGCAGATTTAGAGTCGTTTGTATGGAAGCTATGTCTGCATCTGCACCAATTAAAAAAACAGTAAGGAAAGTTCAAAAGTCGGACGGGGCAGACTATATGATACCCTTCACCACTTTGGGTACATACAAGAGATATTAATATCTATAATATCCTGTAGATAGAACAGTCATAGAATCTTTGGAGCACCATTGAGATGAAATCGGGCGGATTGGATTCTTTGGTGTATTATTGTATTAAATCGAGTAAAATTATATATGGGAGTTATGTATAAACACATGGACCTAATTGAGCAACCATTGCATACGCCATTTGTTTTTTTTATCACTATATATTCAATTTCGCGTAAATCAAAATCGAAAAACAGATTTTTCCCAATTACAATAGGGTTCGTCCTTGGGCCAAATAGATGAGCTGTGCCAAATTTCATCCAATTCGGATCATAAATGTGACCTGTACTTTGTTTATAATTTAACATGGACAGACGGAAATCGGACCGAATTCAATAAAATACGCATTTTTAGGATCAATTCGATACATTACGCAAAATTTCGAAACAATTAGACAAACTGTTAAAATATTAAAAAAAGACTATGCACTGACACTTCGGTCGCAAAAAGCTGATAAAATGTAATATTACATTAGACCGAAACCACCAATCCCATATATTCCATTTTCAATGCCAAACATCGTAGGAATAGCCGCAAACCAAGTCTTATTACGATAAACAAGATAACAGATAGACGCTTAAATATTACTTACATTAGAATTTTTCTGAAATTTGTGTGCGTTTTTATTAATTTCCTATGGCATTTAAAAGCACCCATATTTCATATATATATTTCCTTGCAAAATGTCTTATACAACGTATCGATTTTAGATTGCATTACTTGAAAGTCAGATCATAAAAAATCACTACTTTTCTTAAACTGTTAATCACATTCAGTTATTAAGAAATTTGTCGTATAAAATATTACAACTTATTTTCAAATTAGTACCATTCAATATTCAATGCAATAAATATAAATCCTGAGTACTCATCCTAGACATTTTGTATAAATGCTTTCAATATAATTCTATTTAAGTACCCTACATATTTACATAGATGCAATAAATCCTTCTGTCTCATTCTCACATACTTCAGTGAGTGCGTGTGTATGAATGCACTCATACATGTGTATATTTTATATTTATATTAGTATACGTTTTGTTCAAATACACATGAGTAGGGGGTAAGTGCATTATAATGCATATACACATTGATGTATGTGTACGTGTGTGCATGTCTGAACATGTGGGTGTATATATTTTTATTGGTGGGAACATCAAATGATTGTTGTAATTTGTTCCATTCATTTATATTCAAATACCGTTTTCACGGATTGTTAAATGTTCAAATGTGCACAAATGAATGAATGAATGGAGGAGTGAATAAACGACCGACTGGCTGGCTGTCTGGATGACTAAATGTCTGAATGGCAGAGCAACAGCGAACAAAATACCATCGTACCATTTATTGTATTGCAATCTAACTCAGCATTTTTCTATTGGAATCTTATAGGGGGTGGTGGTTATATGTATTCCACAAAATCTCCATTACACCACCCCCCCCCCCATTTCATTATTTCCATTATTGCTAATATGTGTATCATTTAATGTGTATGTTGTTTGCGAAAGTGCAAGTTATTAGTTTTTTTTGAAGACGCCTTAAAATTCCAGCTATATTTTTCTTTTATTTACATTTACATTTCTATTCATTTACACCACAACGAAAATATAATAACATTGTACACGATTTAAAATTCTATATCTATACATATTGGTGTTCAAAAATAACAAATTTTGACGTCAATTACTTAAGTAGCAAGTATATCTGAAGAAATTACATTTATTTTAAATGGCTATGTTCTTTTTCAAAAGTGCAAAAAGAGACGATGTAATAAATGATATAAAATGTCAAATGGTTTAATTGGCTATATGTCCTCGTACAAATAATCAAGATAAATCCTTATAAAAATATAATGTTTCTAATATATTTGAAAACCAACTGTATAGATTTTTTCAACGAGTTTTGTTTTCTTCATAATAATGCATTTTGTCCGCTTCATAGTAATCATCACCAAATCTAATTAAAATATCCAAATAATATTCCAATACTAATTAATCCTTCATCATCGCTAAATATTTAGAAACATCATCAGCAACAGCTCCTGTGGCGCAATTGGTTAGCGCACGGTACTTATAATCAGTAACTTGTGAGCAATGCCGGGGTTGTGAGTTCGAGCCTCACCTGGAGCAGTGGTGTATTTTTTTCTTTAATATTAAAATTTTATTTTTTTATTCTAAATTGTCCACATATGCATTTTAAATAACACAACAGTGTCTAACAGGGAACTACTACCAAAAATAAATTCGTAGTGTAGAATTGTGGAGCAAGAATCAAAAACTCATGGGTCAGTGAAGAAAATTATTATAAATTACGAAATGTTTGACATATTTTTTTCACGCTCCATAAGCAATAACGGTATTTTAAACCACAAAGCATGAGGTTTCAAAATATTGCAAATTGGGTTGAAAAACGTACCCAACATACAGAACAATGGTAGCACCGTGAAAAACGTACCCAACATACAGAACAATGGTAGCACCGTTTTATGGAACATATCCCGAAATTTACTTTAATATTGATTGTTCTTCAAAAAGTAGACCAATATTGATATTTTTTGTAGGACATCTCGTAGTCAAAGGTACGATCTGACAGAACACGACACTATGGCAAAGAATTGCCCTGTCCCTACAAACTGCAGCAAAAGCAACAATTGGGTTTCAAAGAACACCATCTAGAAATCCACCTTGGAAAAACAAAAATGAAGAACAAGAAAAACGTGAGCGTGATCAAATTGAGATGTATAGGTGTCGGAATGAAGTCTGGAAATTTAACCAACGAGTAAAACACAAATCCGACGGCTTTAGTACAGGCTCATCCTCATGTAGGGATAAAGAATTGAACCTGGTGACATATACAGACAGAAATTGAGATGTATAGGTGTCGGAATGAAGTCTGGAAATTTAACCAACGAGTAAAACACAAATCCGACGGCTTTAGTACAGGCTCATCCTCATGTAGGGATAAAGAATTGAACCTGGTGACATATACAGACAGAATTTTGAGGATCTGGAAGGAGAATTTTAAAACTTCTGATATCAAATAGTACCGGCGAAGAAGATACCCCAGAACCAATAAGAGATGACGGTATAGAGTGAATACCACCTAGCCAAGGTCAGAGCATCAATTAATCGACTGAAGAAAAATAAAGCAACACATTCCACCTATTCGTCGACTACAAAGCTGTATTCGACAGCCCAATTCGCTCAGAGGTGTTTAAAGTCAAGTTTGCGTTCAGAATTTCTGCAAAATTAATGCGGCAGTTTAAATCGAAAAGGACCTGTCTGAGACTTTCAATACCGAGAATTCAGACGAAGTGATAATTTGTTGTGTGACCTTTTTATACCCTACACCACACTGTGGTACAGGGGTATTATGTCCTTGTGCATATGTTTGTAACAGGCAAAAGGAATCGAGATAGACCCATGGTTCCTTTTGAGAATATGCATAGAATAACTTTCTAAGTCGATTTACGCATATCCGTCTGTCCGTCATGTATTTTTGTGAACAAAGTACAGGTCGCATTTATGATCCTATTTGAATGGAATTTGGCACAGTTCACTTATTTGGCTCAAGGACGAACCCTATTGAAATTGGAGAAAGTGGGTTCAGATTTAGATATAGCTCCCATATGTAGTTTCGTCCGATTTTATGTAAATGATGCACCAAACTCTCAATATTTGTCCGATAGGGACCAAACTCCCAATATTTGTCCGATTGGGACAACATTTTGCACATAGTACTGAATTAGGTCCAGACTGATATGCTCTACTGTTCCAACAGACAAACTTGACCTATGGCGAATTTGTCATTCCGGATTTTAAAAATACCCAACAAGGACTTTCATCCCCATAAAAAATTTCAAACGCCCCATTATTTTATTTAATGCTTATTCCTGTATTGGTGTAGCCTTATTTGAAAATGTATGGGTCATATTAATATTAATTTTCAGAGACGATAATGTTGGACATTGACCTTATTTTGCAGCCCATAAAATTACTTTCAACAAAATATCTCTTACTAAAAATTGACTATTTTGTCCCTGGTAACATCACATTACACATTTTCCATAAAAACAAAAGAAAAATAATCAAGTACAAGGCCATGTTATTTTTCTTTTCTTTACTAATCTTCTCGTCCCCTTTTCAACTTGTTGTTTTAGACAAAGAGATGTCTACACACACATAAAAAATGGCACATTTCACATCATCACTGAAATGGAAACCACCAGAAACGAAAAACAATCACGCACAGAGCCTTTAGTATCGGTGAACAGGTTTTTTCTTTCTTTCTCTGAGTTCACTTTCGTAAATTCCATGTTAACTTTCCGCACAAAACCCTTCAAGAGTTTGTTTCACAATAGAAATATGACACAACAATGACGACATACAGCAGCAACAACAACAATGACGACATACTCGTACAGCAACAACTACAAAAGCCATCAAAGTATCACTAAAGCCGATATTCGATATTCGCAGAAATCCTTTCAATTTTTTTCTTTCGGTTTTTTTCTAATTTATTACTTCTACCCGAATGGAAAGTCTGAAGGTTTTTCGTTTGAGACTAGTGTGTGTGTGTTTGTTTTAGGGGGTTGCTGTATTAAGTTATCATATATACCAAAATCAGACCAATAAATCTCCCATAAACTCCTTAGTTGTTAAATAATCAGACCTAGGGATTCAAGGGATATATATAAACTCCATGACTACATATTTCATAGCAACGCAAGCACATGACATCCTAATGAGTATCAACAATGAAAGCATTGACATTTACCCGCGCCTTCCACACTACCATATAATTCTCATTCACGTTGTTACACCGCAAACATAAGTATTTCAGTTTCAACCACTAAGTAAGGGCTGGCCATGGCATAGGATTGCCTTTCTGTGTTGTGGGTGATCATTGCACATATAATCGCAATTCTTTTTACACATTAATAAATACATACACACAGAGCCTTCGGTTTACTGTTCCACACAGAGACTTCGGTTTACAGTTCCACTCAAAGATTTCGGTTTACTGTTCCACATGGAGGCTTCGGCTTACAGTTTCAAACAGAGACTTGGGTTTACTGTTCCACACAGAGGTTTCGGCTTACTCCGGTTTACTGTTCGTAGTTACATATAGTAGTTTGTACGAGCTCTTACTCAATATATACTACTAACATATTCCCGGCCATCGTTAAATCGTCGTAGCCGACCTTTGTGCAGACTCCCTACAATCACCATTACCGATCACCGTTAAGTCATCGCTGCAGACTCTCGACAATGACCATTCCCGATCACAGCCATCGTTGCCGATCATTGTCTCCGACTCCCGACAACCACAATAGTCATAGCCGCTTCCGATAATCACCAGTATGTAAAGCCACCCGAATTCAATTATTTTATCAATAAACATCAGATTTAAAACCACAAAAGGGAGCCAATCAATAAGGTTTTGTGGGTCCTTATGGATACCTTGGACACGACATTGTTCTTTTAATCGGTCGGACATGTATGTGGAGGTTATGTCATAAAATATCTGGCAGGAGATTTTTTATTATCTGATTCGGCTGTGACCTTCAGCATACCAAAGTGGAGCTAGAAAACGGAATGACAAATTACAGGCACTTGGGTTTGAAAATTCTCTTAGTACCAATATTGGACGGGACATTTATATGAAAGCTATTTCGAAACAGGGACCCATATTGATAATTTTCTGCGTAATTACAATTATTTCGGTTAACAAATTCAGCTAGGACCATCAAAGGGCCATTTCGAAACATAGAACCATGGTTGAAGATTATGTTTACCAACCAAGAACACGGATGGCCAAATTATAATCACTACGATTAAAATGTCTAAACGGGAGCTATGACAAAGTGTAGAACAATATTGAGCGTGTCATGGACTTTAAAAATTCAGAAAATGAGGCTATACCAATATTTAGGGGGCAATATCGTTCCAACAGACATACGACATTCAATTATTTTCTGTTGGTTTTCGGTATTGATCGAATAGCTTAATCTTTAATTTTTTACGTGTCTTCGTCTGCGATGAACAAAATTATATACTGAAGGATAAGATCTCTTGAAAAAGTCCAAATTCCCAATCTAAACGGCAACCTTGTTCCAACTGTGCACAATTTTTTCTCTGTTCCTTCTAGTTTTGGCTGGCAATGATGATGTTCGGTCGTATGGGGAACAATGGATCTGGTGGCAGACAACTAAACATTCCATCAAACAATAAAAAAGAAGAATAACGTCAAGGCATTGTTATTGGAATGCGTGTCCCGACGGGTAGAAGACGACTGAAAAAACTAGCCTTTTATTAAGGCATAGGCAACAGGGACAGACAGACAGACAGGCGAATGAATCACTGCTGGTGGCTGCATTATTGTCCCTAACTATGGCATCGAGTTCAACATTTTTTTCGGTCACTCATAGGTTTTTCTGCGGCCCCATTCCCATATCTCTTATAGTCGGACTCTACTTTTTCCACTTCTATACTCGTGGTAAAATTTTGGTCCCCATTGCGTATGCATGTGTATGTGTGTATTGGTGGTGGTGTCCATGTGAAATTCTTTGTCAAAAGAATTTTTTTAGGAGAATTCTTTTTTGTTTTTCGAAATGTCAAACTTGTGTAATTTACTGCATGCATGCACTCGATCGAGTCCAACATTGGTTGGACTGGCAGAAGTTGTTCGTCTGGGTGCGTAAAACGAACAAAAACAACAGCAAAAAAATCAAATCACATTTCAATATAGTTCACCGGAAAGAAATATGCGACTCAAAAAAAAAAAACGATAACGTGCGACAAAAAAATTCTCAAAAATCAAGTTAGGACACAAAAATGCCAACTTTAAGGTTGTTACACGCAATGTTTCAACGAAATGTTTGGCCATTTAGCCGGCGGGCGCGTTCGGAATTCGACAAAAATGTAGCAAACAAATCAAACCCACTTACCGATGCAACAGGCGAATTGCTTTAGAGGAAGAAATTCATTCGAATAGCTAAATGCTATGTGGGAAATTGGCACAAATAGGATTTTTTGTGTGTGTTGGAAATAACAACAAAGATAAAACAGTTTAGTTAAGAATAAATATTGGGAGGAACAAAGGAACAATCAGGGAGTTGAATTTTTATAGGAAAACCAGTTGGTATTTATTAGGTAATTTTGTTTGAAGAGGACCTCGAAATTAGGTATGTAAAAATCTGAAATCTTTAAATAGTGCACGGTTAGTATTGGTGGTTAGGTAATGCTAGGTTTAAGGAAATATTAAAAAGTACTATGTATTGTGTTACGTCGGAACTTATGGAACTCTGTATTTGTTTAAAGACTAACAAATTACTTGCTTTATAAAACGTACATGGTTATCCGTTTCGTGGTTTCAAAATTATGGGCCTGGAATTGGACATCTGTCAAAGTTTTATAAGTTGAAAGTCGAAAATGGATCGCTTAACTATTTCGCAACACATACAAATTATTAAACCCTAC
>NW_026879911.1:0-29032 GCF_032173495.1 Musca vetustissima
AATTATCCTTCCAATATATATTTATTTTTTTGTAATAATGTTAATGCATTTCGAATTGCATACCTTAAAGAGTTCATTGACATGACATCGATTCACTTCTCCGTAATTTTTTTTCTGTTCTCCTTCAAATTATTCGATAATTTATAATTATATTTGTTTTATTAAATCCGAACATGCAACTCGAACATGAATGCACTTTTTGTCCATTATATGTTTTACAATGTTGCACTTAAATGCCAGCCACCTGATCCACTTTACCACAAAAGTCCGCTGGTGATGATGGCAATGGCGATGGTGCTGACGCTACTGCAATTTCTCAATCTTTTGCTGGCCACAACTCACTTTTGTGAGTCCAATCTAAAGCTGGTCATGTAAAGGGGAGTGCATGTGTGAGTGCTGGAAGATATAAATGTGAATGTGTGTGTGCATCTCTTCTTTTGCTTTTTTGTACAATTTCCAATTAAAACGTATATCCGCATTTTTATTACATTACCCAGTAGCATCATCATCATCGGCATCATTCAGGATTGTACATTATAAACCTTTTACACATGTACTTTTGTACGTTATACCGAAAATGGAGGCAAGGGAGAAAAAAAAAACAGCAAGAACAAAAACAACAAGAACATCCACATGGACGTTGCGGGACCCAAAAACGTAAATGCATCAAATTGTAGTCAAGAGAATTAACCAATGTATGTAGCCAATGTATGGGTTACAGCGAAATAGCCAAGCCTACTATATCCACCCCTACTATAGTCCACGCCTACTATAGTCCAAGCCTGCTATATCCACCCCTACTATAGTACACGCCTTCTGCAGTCCAAGCCTACTATATCCACCCCTACTATAGTCCACGCCTGCTATATCCACCCCTACTATAGTCCACGCCTACTATAGTCCTATCCTACTATATCCACCCCTACTATAGTCCACGCCTACTATAGTCCAAGCCTGGTATATCCACCCCTACTATAGTCCACCCCTACTATAGTCCACGCCTACTATAGTCCACACCTACTATAGTCCACCCCTACTATAGTCCACGCCTACTATAGTCCAAGCCTGCTATATCCACCCCTACTATAGTCCACGCCTACTATAGTCCAAGCCTGGTATATCCACCCCTACTATAGACCACGCCTACTATATCCACCCCTACTATAGTCCACGCCTACTATAGTCCAAGCCTACTATAGTCCACCCCTACTATAGTCCAAGCCTACTATATCCACCCCTACTATAGTCCACGCCTACTATAGTCCAAGCCTGCTATATCCACCCCTACTATAGTCTACGCCTACTATATTCCAAGCCTGCTGTATCCATCCCAACTATAGTCCACGCGTACTATAGTCCAAGCCTACTATAGTCCACCCCTACTATAGTCCAAGCCTACTATATCCACCCCTACTATAGTCCACGCCTACTATAGTCCAAGCCTGCTATATCCACCCCTACTATAGTCCACGCCTACTGTAGTCCAAGCCTACTATATCCACCCTACTATAGTCCACGCCTGCTATATCCACCCCTACTATAGTCCACGCCTATTATAGTTCTAGCCTACTATATCCACCCCTACTATAGTCCAAGCCTACTATATCCACCCCTACTATAGTCCACGCCTACTATAGTCCACGCCTACTATAGCCCAAGCCTACTATATCCACCCCTACTATAGTCCACGCCTACTATAGTCCAAGCCTGCTATATCCACCCCTACTATAGTCCACGCCTACTATAGTCCAAGCCTACTATATCCACCCCTACTATAGTCCACGCCTACTATAGTCCAAGCCTGCTATATCCACCCCTACTATAGTCCACGCCTACTATAGTCCAAGCCTGCTATATCCACCCCTACTATAGTCCAAGCCTACTATATCCACCCCTACTACAGTCCACGCCTACTATAGTCCAATACTACTATATCCACCCCTACTATAGTCCAAGCCTACTATATCCACCCCTACTATAGTCCACGCCTACTATAGTCCAAGCCTGCTATATCCACCCCTACTATAGTCCACGCCTACTATATCCACCCCTACTATAGTCCACGCCTACTATATCCACCCCTACTATAGTCCACGCCAACTATAGTCCACGCCTGCTATATCCACCCCTACTATAGTCCACGCCTACTATAGTCCAAGCCTGCTATATCCACCCCTACTATAGTCCACCCCTACTATAGTCCAAGCCTACTATATCCACCCCTACTATAGTCCACGCCTACTATAGTCCAAGCCTGCTATATCCACCCCTACTATAGTCCACGCCTATTATAGTTCTAGCCTACTATATCCACCCCTACTATAGTCCAAGCCTACTATATCCACCCCTACTATAGTCCACGCCTACTATAGTCCACGCCTACTATAGGCCAAGCCTACAATATCCACCCCTACTATAGTCCACGCCTACTATAGTCCAAGCCTGCTATATCCACCCCTACTATAGTCCACGCCTACTATAGTCCACGCCTACTATAGCCCAAGCCTACTATATCCACCCCTACTATAGTCCACGCCTACTATAGTCCAAGCCTGCTATATCCACCCCTACTATAGTCCACGCCTACTATAGTCCAAGCCTGCTATATCCACCCCTACTATAGTCCAAGCCTACTATATCCACCCCTACTATAGTCCACGCCTACTATAGTCCAATACTACTATATCCACCCCTACTATAGTCCAAGCCTACTATATCCACCCCTACTATAGTCCACGCCTACTATAGTCCAAGCCTGCTATATCCACCCCTACTATAGTCCACGCCTACTGTAGTCTAAGCCTACTATATCCACCCCTACTATAGTCCATGCCTACTATAGTCCAAGCCTGGTATATCCACCCCTACTATAGTCCAAGCCTGGTATATCCACACCTACTATAGTCCACCCCTACTATAGTCCACGCCTACTATAGTCCACGCCTACTATAGCCCAAGCCTGGTATATCCACCCCTACTATAGTCCACGCCTACTATAGTCCAAGCCTGGTATATCCACCCCTACTATAGTCCACGCCTACTATAGTCCAAACCTTCTATATCCACCCCTATAATATTGTCCACGCTTACTATAGTCCAAGCCTGCTATATCCACCCCTACTGTAGTCCACGCTTACTGTAGTCCACGCCTACTATATCCACGCCTACTATATCCACGCCTCCTATAGTCCACCCCTACTATAGTCCACCCCTACTATAGTCCACGCCTACTATAGCCCAAGCCTGGTATATCCACCCCTACTATAGTCCACGCCTACTATAGTCCAAGCCTGGTATATCCACCCCTACTATAGTCCACGCCTACTATAGTCCAAACCTACTATATCCACCCCTACTATAGTCCACGCCTACTATAGTCCAAGCCTGCTATATCCACCCCTACTGTAGTCCACGCTTACTGTAGTCCACGCCTACTATATACACGCCTACTATATCCACGCCTACTATATCCGCGCCTACTATATCCACGCCTACTATAGTCCACGTCTACTATAGTCCACGCCCACTATATCAGTGCCTACAATAGCCTTTTACAGTCGTCGAAAAAAATTATTTAAAAAGTCCACAGCTAAAAAATTTGCGGATTGACCCATATAACATTTAAAGTTGCACTCCACAATTCTACATACAAACATTTGTATGTATGTTTGTGTGTGTACGTTTTAAATTCACAAGCATGAACATGGAAATTATTTCAACGACCTCCGTCCGACCGACCGCACTTAACTTCACTTTGAAGTGTACTTTTCGGTTGCATTTTCCAGTTCCAGTTTTGTTGTTTGACCCATCATCATCGTCCGGCCTGACTTGGGCTCGCCGGAGTGGTCAACGGCATGTGGGCACATTTGGAGTGGAGCAAATAAAATGCGTATGTCATTTTTTTGGTGTGGATAGGTCTTAGTTTTGTTGTTGTCGTTGTTGCTGTTTTGCACTTCAACAAAAAAAGAATGCCTCTCTGCTGAAGCTATTTGGCCTTTTGCCGTTGTTGCCATTTATTACATATATGGAGAGAATTCGGTTTTGGTGGAACTGAAGTACTTTGGTCCGGTTTTTTGTTATTGGTGAAGTGAAAATTGCAATGAAAAATTACTTAAAAATAAATTATGGCACACCTAATGTTGTGAAGATGGGAAGTAAATTACCATTGCCGTTCCATTGGCTCTGCCAACGTCAAGAATTAAAAAAAAGGGGGGCTGTTAATAAATTAAAATGGTGGTAGGCCAAATGATTACGAATGTCAAAAGGCTGTATATTATTTTTTTTTTTATTTTGAAGGGGTTTAATATAGAAAATTATATTGCGGTGGATGGATGTATTATCCGGAAAAATACAAGCCTACTGGAAGTCCTAAAAAAATATTCTTTAAAAAATCCACGCCCTCTCAAAGTTAAAAACCAATAAAGTTCGCGCCTTGTGTTTTTTTTTTAAATCCAAGCCTTCTGTTGGTCCATAAAAATGATTTGGTATGCTGCAGCACAGAGCGCTGTCCACGATTTTATCTCGTGTATATGGAACAGACGTAGGCTCCTCGGTGCACCATTTACAAAAAATCGTACGAAACTAAAGATCGGAGGCTCTATCTAAATCTGAATCGATTTTTATAAAACGTCGTATACATTAATATGGACCTATCTTAATACGCTGTTCCAAATTTTGTATTAATCGGACAATCCTTGGGAGTTTGGCGCGCCATTTACCAAAAGATCGGTATAGGAGAGCTATATCCAAATCTAAGCCGATTTTCACAAAACTTCGGATACATCACTGTGGGCCTATTTTAATGCGCTCTGCAGAATGTTGTCTCAATAGAAAGAAATATTGAAAGTTTGGTGCACAATTTACCTAAAATCCGACGAAACTATATATATGAGATATATCTAAATCTGAACCGATTTCAACAAAACTTCATAAATATCAAACAGCACCTAATTTAGTAGGCTGTGTAAAATTTTTACTCAATCGGACAAATATTGGGAGTTTGGTACACCACTTGCATATAATCGGATAAACTATATATGGGAGAAATATATTTAAACCTAAACATATTTCATCAAAACTTCACGTACATCAAACTGGACCTAGTCTAGCACGCTTTGCAAAATTTTGTCTCTTCTGAATAATATTGGAAGTTTGGTGGACCATTTACCTAAAATCGGACGAAACTATATATGGGAGCTATATGTAAATCTGAACCGATTACAACAAAAGTTTGCATACATCACTCCAGACCCAACTCAGTACGCTATGCCACATTTTGTGCAGATCGAAAGATATATAGGGACTTTGGTGCACCAATTACATTAAATCAGACGAAACTATATACGGGAGCTATATCTAAATCTGAACCGATTTTCACGAAACTTGGCACACATCTCTCTATATTTAATTCCGTGCGATATGCCAAATTTCGTGCAAATCGGGAGATATTTAGGGACTTTGGTGCACCATATACCTTAAATCGGACAAAACTATATGCGGGAGCTATATATAAATCTGAACCGATTTTCACGAAACTTGGCACACATCATTCTGGACCTAATTCAGAACAATATGCCAAATTTCATGCAAATCGACAGATATATAGGGACTTTGGTACACCATTTACATTAAATCTGACGAAAATATATATGGGAGCTATATCTAAATCTGAACCGATTTTCAGGAAACTTGGCAGACATCATTCTAGACTTAACTTAGTTCGCCATACCAAAATTCGTGCCAATTAAAAGATTTGCGGGGACTTTGGTGCACCATTTACTTAAATTGGGCGAAACTATATATGGGAGCTATATCTACATCTGAACCGATTTTCACGGAGCTTGGCAAACATCACTCTAGGGTCAATTCAGTACGTTGTACCAAATTTCGTGCGAAAAGAAAGATATACAGATATATATATATATATATATATATATCTAAATCTGAACCGATTTTTCCCAATTTCAATAGGGTTCCTCCTTGGGCCAAATAAATGAGCTGTGCCAAATTTCATCAAATTGGGATTATAAATGCTACCTGTACATAATTACGTACTTAGCTGGCTTGTGACAGAACTTTCGTTCCATAAGCCGAGTTTAGAAAAGATTTCCAGGCGCGTCGATCTTTTGCGCAGTTTTTCCAATGTTGTCACAGGCACCGTCAACGCAGATCGACCCATAGATCTTTTGGAGAATTTTTCTCTCAAACGCTCCAAGAGCTGCCTCATCTGCTTGCGCAAGTACCCATGCTCCAGATCCATATAACCGCACGGGTAGTATCAGCGTCTTGTAGAGTGTGAGTTTGGTCTGGCGGGAGGTGGCCTTTTTTCTAAGCTGCTTACTTAGACCATAGTTGCATCTGTTGGTCATCACTATCCTTCTCCGAATTTAAAAACTGATGTCATTTGTTTTATTTATGGCGGTACCAAGGTATATAAAATCGTTGACTACCTCGAAGCTGTAGTTCTCATGTTCCACAGTTGGTCCGAGTCTACTGGACGTCTTGCGCTTTGATACCATCAGCTTGGTTTTCTCTCCGTTTACTGCCAGACCCACTTTGGCAGGTGGCTGTTACAGCTCTCAATGTTCGACCTATTATGTCGATGTCATCGGCGTAGGCGAGTAACATGTGTTGTTTGGTGTACAGAGTGCCATTTCTGTTCATATTTGCTCTCGTATGACCTTTTCCAGCAGGATGTTAGAAAGATCACACGACAAACTGTCACCATGTCTGAATTTTCGTTCGGTATTAAAGAGCTCCGAGAGGTCCTTTCCGACTTTAACTGCTGATCTTGTGCCTGTTAAAGTTATCTTGCATACCCGAATTAATTTTGCAGGAATGCCAAACACAGACATGACTTTGTACACCTCTCAGCGGATAGGGCTGTGGAATGCGGCTTTATTGTCGACGAATAGGTGGAATGTGTCGATGTGTTTTTCATAGGTTTTTTTCCAAGATTTGGTGCAAATTGAAAATATGGTCAATGGTGGATTTGTCAGGTCTAAAACCACATTGGTAATGTCCAATAATGTCATTGACCATTGGCTTCAGTCGTTCACACTGTACGCTTGATAGTACTTGATATGCGATGGGAAGGTGACTTATTCCTCTACAGTTGGCACATATCGTCTTTTCTCCATTTTTGTGCACGGGACACAGGATGCTGATGTTCCAATCATTGGGCAAATTGTGCTAATCAGCTGGTGCATCCTCTTTACCAGAATCTGACCATCAGTCTTGAATAGTTCGGCTTGTAAGCAATCGGCACCTGCTGCTTTATTATTCTTCAGCCGATTGATTGCTATTCTGGCCCTGTACCACAGAAGGGTATACAAATCCACATCTACTATAGTGGCTGAAAAAATTATGTAAAAAATCTACGCCTATTATAGAGGTTGAAAAAAATTATTTATAACATGCAGGCCTATTGTAGTCCATGAAAAAAAGTATTTAAAAAATCCGCTAATATGATAGTCCTTGAAAAAAAAATATTTCAAAAATCCACACCTTTATAGTCCTTGAAAAGAAAAAAAAATATTTAAAATATCCATGTGAGGTCCTTATTTTTTTAATATTTGAATGAAAAGAACAAAATATTTTAAATATCCATATGAGGTCCTTATTTTTTTAATATTTCAATTAATTTTCAATATTTTTTTCTCTCTTTCCAGGTATGTAATAATTTTTCATTTCAATATTCATAACGATGGTAAGTCCATTTAATTCTGAATTATTGTTTCCTTTGATCATTTTAAAATATTTTCATGGATCATTGCCGAACCATTCGGCATTGTATATAAAGCCATTGGATCTGTCCATTCGCATTATTTTGATATGTGGACCTCAATGTCATTGCAGCGTCTAACATCCTTGACAACAATAATAACAACAACATCGCCCTCATCATCATTGTTCTCATCAATAAATGATAACCGGACGACAGTCAAAGACATCCGACAAACTAATGACACTGGTGTTGTTGGTCATCAATGGCCAGCCAAACACCGAACCAACCAACCAATCAGTCAGCCAGCCATCCGTATATTGGATCCATTTGCATCAGAGAGCTTTCCTTGTATTACATCAATGTTGTTGTTCGTTTATTTGTATGTTTTTGCTGTCTTCATGTTTTTCTAAGCTTCATTGA
This sequence comes from Musca vetustissima, assembly GCF_032173495.1. NCBI lineage: Eukaryota > Metazoa > Arthropoda > Insecta > Diptera > Muscidae > Musca > Musca vetustissima. The sequence continues at coordinate 8,147 of NW_026879911.1, forward strand.
CTTTATTAATTGATGTCAATACCGTGAAAATACACAGAAGTGATGGAGAAGAGGATAGAATGAGTGAGGAGAAAGAGTGAATGGAGGATAGAGTGAAGGCCATGGAAATCAACATAAGCCAATGTCAAACCGCTGGGCAACCATTTGCAACCGCATTTTTTGATTCCCATAAAAATTGGAGACAGTTTTGCTGACAGGCACATTCAAAACTCTCCGGACCGAAGGGTAGTGGTCCGAACAGTAGTTGACGAGGTTGATGATGATGATGATGCTGGCCCTGGGGACAATCGAAAAGCCAAACAAAGCCAACAAAAAACAATGAATGGTCACATTCATTCAACGAAGCATTTTTCATTCATTTGTTTGCTTTTTAATTCCCCCGCTGAACCCTAAGGGCCCCTTGGCTAGCTGCCCGGCTGGCTGGTTATTCTCACAACTTTACACTAAATCATCATTCTGGGAAGCATCATCATTCGAAACGATTTAAAATTGAAAATTATAAAGATGTGCCAAAAATATCAATGACTTTGCAAAAAAGGGACAACCACAACAAATGTCCTGCCAGGCCACGCAGAATTCTCCACAATGACCTCTGCAACCCCTTCGGTTTTTTTTCAGGGGGTTACCATGTATGTATGTGTCAACCCACGCATTGTTCCCACCATCCCAGACAAACGATGACGTTGAAGCTTAGCGCTCAAATATTTATTACAACAACACGTACTACAACAAAAACTACAAAAAAATGTCCTTTGAACGAAAAAAAATAATTTTTGGGAATTATGAAATATTCAGCAATGAAATTTTCCATTTCAATGCAAGTGGGGAAGTGGGATGCAGGAAGGGAAGTGGGATCCCTTCTACCCACCCAAAAGGACTTCACATAATTCCTCTAGTCTTCATTCAAAATGATTTTGAATATCTCTACAGTAAATATGTATGTCTGTCTGTTTGTCGGTGATAATCACTGGCATATTTGTACATCCTGCGACATAGACAGACAGTTATGCAGACACACAGAGAGAGATGGAGAGCTGGGCAGAGAAAGTGAAAACGCATTCAAACGACACCAAGCAATTACGGACAGCTGCTGATGATGCTGGTGATGGCAAAAGGGTTAAAGGCAGGACATCGGCATTACCATCATTGCTGCTGCAGAATGCCGCCAATGACAATATTTGTTTCATAAATTTTTTAGAATTCCAATGAAAATGAGAAAAACAAAAGGGACAGCAGATAAAGGAAAGTAATATGAAAGGACGAAATGAAACAAGAGAATAAATTAAAAATAAAAACTTAAAGAAAAATTTTAGAGGATTTTTTAAAGAAGACATTTTAAGGAATTCACACACGGTCGGGATTTTTTAAAAAATAAATTTTAAGGACTCTTAGAAGGACCAAACTATAAGGCTTGAAGTTTTTAAAGACCCTCAAAAAGCCTGGATCTTTTAGAGACCCACACAAAGCCTGGATTTTTTAAAGACCTTTTATTGGTCTTTGATTTTTAGAGGGCTACATAAGGCCTTTTTTAGAGACTTACAAAAGGCCTGGGTTTTTAGAGACCCACACAAGGCCTGGATTTTTTGAAGACACACAAAACGCCTGAACTTTTTAAAGACCCATACAAGGCCTGCATTTCTTATTGAACTAAAATAGGCGTGGAATTTTTAAAGACACACATAAGGCCTGGATTTTTTATTGAACAAAATAAGCGAAGATTTTTTATTCAATCGAAATAGGCGTGGGTTTGTTAAAGGTACACATATGACCTGGACTTTTTATTGAAACAAAATAGGCGTTCAATTTTAAATCCACACATGGTGTAGATTTTGTAGAGACCCACACGATGACTGACGTTTTTTACTGAACAATATAGGCGAGGATTTTTTAAAGACCCACACAAGACGTGGATTTGTTAAAGACACACACCTTGACTTTTTATTGGACCAAAATAGGTGTGGATTAAAAAAACATGGTGCCGATTTTTTGAGACCCACACAATGCCTGGCTTTCTTAAGAACCAATGTTTTTTAAGGTGATATTTCACCTTTGTACAGATAATCTGTACCTGTATATGGTCTATGCCACTTTATTTAATCTGTACATACTCCCTGACTGTCTCGTACATTATATACCCCCATATTCTTCTGTTCTGCACTTCAGATCATGCAGGTTAACTATGATAGTTATGTGATATTTATGCTTTTCTAAGGCTTCCTTATAGAATTTCCTGACTTTTCGACTCATCCGAATAAACATCATTGTCCATCAGGTCTTCTGCAAAGATTTCCTAACCCTTCAGCTACTCTGTGTAGGTTCTCTAAAGCTAAGCAGGTTCTGCGACTTTATATTCCATATGATATTCTCTTCAATGAACAGTTGTTTCTATCAGATTGCCAGTACTGATGGTTAATCTTCACTTTGATCGAGTTTTTGTACCTTCTTCTCCAGAGCATTCAGTTAGTCAGTCCTTTAGTTGTCTGCAGACTTACTCTCGTGCACATAGAACTTAATTTTCTATACAGATATGCCCGCTCTTAACAGGCCTGAACTTTTAGCTTATCTCTTTAGAAAAAGTTTTAACCCAAGCCTCTTTAGTCCTTTGAAAAAATATTTAAAACCAGTAAGGAAACCCGAATCTCACCACTTATCATTCTCTACTCAATTTAGTACGCTATGCCAAATTTCGTGAAAATCGACGGATATATAGGAACATTGGTTCACCATTTACATTTGATCGGACGAAAATATATATGGGAGCTATATCTAAATCTGAACCAATTTTCACGAAAATTAACACACATCATTACAGATTTAATTCAATACGCGGTGCCAAATTTTTTCTAAATATGGACCGATTTTCACCAAACTTCACGTACGCGATTCTAGACCTAATGTAGGGACTTTGGTGCAGCACTTGCCTGAAATCGGTCGAAATTATAAACAAATCTTTTCCGTTTGCCTGTTACACACATATGCACAAAGACATAATACCCTGTACCACAGTGTGGCGAAGGGTATAAAAGGTTCAGACCGACAGCTTCTTTGTACAGATTAGATGACCGTTTAACAAAAAATGAACAGTTTTTCTAACCCTCCATCTAGTCCGTTATATACTCCCACATGTATCAGTTCATGATATACTCTTTGAACCCTTAGCTGTTCTAGTTTAGATTTCCTGACTGTTCAGCTCATTCAAACTATGTTCCTTGTCTGTCCAGACTTCCTGACCCTTCAGCTTCCCTGTGGAGGTTGCATAGCATTTCAGATAACTGATTCTCTGACCCTCTTTCTCGTCCTTGGTATATCCTTCACGCTACAATTCCCGGTACAGACCTTCTTACCATTCATATCGTCAGGTCCTTCAGCTTTGCTAGGAAAGACTTCGTGATCCACACACACCTCCTGACCCTTGCGCTTCCATGTCGAGGTTTCTTGGCTCGAAACAACAGAGCTGATTAAGTTTTGTGACCCCCTATCCCGTCTAGTCCTCTATACAGAATTCCTAGTTCTTCATATCGTCTGCAATTGATTTTCGGAACCTTTTGCTTGCTTGAGAAAGACTTTGTGAAACTTTAGTCACTAACTAGCCTTCTGCAAATCTGATCAAAGTCTTTGGTCCTTAGCTTGTCCCTTCAAACTTCCTGCCCCTTCAGTTCATAAATAAACGATTTTCTCACCCTTGAGACTGATTATATTGAATCCATTACACTTCAACTAGTTTTTTATAAATTCTCAAGACCTTTCAGACTCAGACTGACTCATCTGCATAGACTTCCTAACCCTTCAGCAATTTTTGGAGGTTCCTGATGCTTCAGCATATCTGAACAGGTTTGATGACCCTACAATTGACCTGTACAGACATAACAGCCTTCATCTCGTATATAATAGAATCTCTGATCCCTTCACTTGTTTCGGAATGGCTTTCTGACACTTCATCGGTACGGACTTCCTACCTTCGATGATACTTTGTTATTAATATTTTTTTTAATTCGTTGTTCAATCTTGAAAATATTTCTAAAATTTTTTCAAGTATTAAAACTTTTTTTAAATAATTAGTAATCAAACTAAAGATTTTTCCTATTACTTGGTTGTCTGCCCTGCCAGCCAAATCTCCACGGCATAACATCGTTTATAAGCCTCAGTTAGTTTCTGGCAGAAGCCAAAGCAAAAAGAATCCCTTTCCTTTTATTCGCAGTTCTCGAGGAGCAGCTACAACATCTAAGAAATCCCAAATGACATTTCATATTTTTTTCATGTTTGCTCTTGCTTTTGGCTGGGACAATTCATTTTCATATTAACATTTTAGCCATGGTTTACATGGAGAGTAACATTTGCCCTTGATATTGAAGTTTGCTGATGTATGAAAATAGCTTCCCAAGACACAAGAAAAAAAAACGGACCAGAGCATTTACCCTTTCTGTGAAAATGACCATAACGTTTCATAACCTTTTCCAAGGGGGAATTGGGAAGGGGATGGTTGGGTGTTCGAGTGGCTGTATGGTTGGTTGGTAGGTTGGATGGCTCCTAACTCCTAGTTATGTTTGATGTTGTTCGGTTGGTTGGGTCTCCTTTAATATTATTCTAAGCTCGTTGTTGTTCTTTCTGATGTTCGTCTAGGGGATCCCTTGCTATTGTTGTTGCTGTTCATCCCTCAGCCTGTCACTCATTCTGCCAAATCCAATTTACCCTAGTAAGCCAGCATTTTTGAGGGTTTATTGATTTTCAATTTACAATGTGTGTCCCTGGGTGTGTGAGTGAGTAAACATGTGAGTGTACTGAGCATGGAAAGGTAAATAAAACGAGGGTGGTATGAACTGAAAGGGAAAGGGGAGAACATTTTTTTATTTTAAAAATTTAGTTCTCTGTGACCATTTGTAGAAAAACCCGCATATTTTTAGGAACTTTCATTGTGTTACACCCTTTCCCGAAAATTTCCACACCATCCCTCCTATTTTTTTGCAATACCCATAAAAATAGCTGTGCGGTATTTGTGGTGGCACCGGCCACATGTATTGAATGATTTGACAAGTTTCGCGTCGGCTGACGGCTGCTACTGTTCCTGCAGCATAACTCATGGGTTTGAGGTTATGGCCGGTTTCTCTTGATTTCCAGCAGCAGCATCATCATCATCATCCTCATGGATGGCAAAAGCCATGACCTCAACCATCAAAAATCTTGACTGGTCGTTTTATATGAAATTCTTTCATGGCCTCCCGACCACCACCTCCACCCTCATCAGCGGCATGTATAGAATACTGGAAAAGTTATGTTGCAGCCGCAGTTATGCCAATGGGAATTCCAGACAATGACGAGACCACCACATAAACCAAAATGAAATGACCGGCCATACACTCACACACACAACTGTCAGAAATCATAGCCAAGGCTGAGCTGCCGAGTGTTTTACTGCCTCTGTTCTGATAACAAAACACAAATGAAGGCCAGCCACAAGTCATAGTTTGAAGTACAAAAATTTTAAATGATATATTTTTTTTAATTCCCTATACCACCAAGGCGTATGTACATAAAGAAAATTATTCTCCGAGCATCTATGGAAAAAAAAATTGATGGCCGGCTGGATATCCAAGATTTAGTTCCATTATTATGAATATTTAATAGACATTGCGTAGTTGTGTTTTTTATATTTATTGACAACGTGACAAGACATCAACAAGTTTGAACATATATCGAAAAATTTGGAAATATTTAAAGGACATCGACGAATTCGCCATAAGGCCAGGGTGTCTACTAAAATACAGATGAAGTACAAGTAGTATATCTAAATAGGTACTGTGGGCAAAATAGCCAAGGGTCCATGGTGTCAAATTATACGAAGCGAAGAGCATATAGGTTAACCCATCTGACGAGTATTTTCACAGGAGATAGTGGGCTACTACATATATCCTTAAGAGTCCGTACAGACAAATGAAATACTAGGGACATTTTATAGACAAATTGAAAGATCAGGAAAGCATTGTGGACAAGCTGAAATATTATGAATTATATAATAGACAAACTGTGTCCGTGTGCCCGTCCACAATATTTGAAGGGTCTGTTAGTCCGACCAAAAAAGGTGAATGGCCTGAGAATCTGTAAAAAGTAGCTAAAATACCATGGATTCTGTACAAGCAGGCTGAAGGGCCAGACAATCGTTCATTGGTGATCTTAAGAATCAGGGAGTCTGAAATGAGGCTTTCAACAGATATAGAGAAGGGCTAGCCAGTCAGTGCAGATGACCTAAAGTTTTAGAAATTCTTCCGAGGCAAGATAAAGGATCAATGCATCTATTATTAACGGGATGAAGAGTTGGGAAGTCTGTAGAGGTCAATTCCAGAGTGAGGCATATAACATGGACCGGATACAGTGTCAAAGAACCAGTTCGACAGTGCTGAAGTTCCAGGGAAGTTACACAAAGTCGCTGAAGGGTTAGGGAGTCGGCGCAGATGAATCAGTCTGCGTCTGGAAGGGACTGAGAATCTGTAAAAACGAAATGAAGTACCATGGATTCAGTATATATATTCAGTATATGCAGAAAGGCTAGATAGTCTGGACATATGGCCTGAAGTTTTAGAAATTATTTCATAGACAAGCTTAAAGATCAACGAATCTATTAGAGACGACATGAACCTGTGCCGGGGAGCGAACAAAGAATTCTGAAGTATAAAGAAGGCTGTTCAGATTAGCTGGAACTGTGTTCGGAAGTTTGTTCAGGTGAGCGAGATGCGAGAAATACAACCTAGAGAGGCTTATGGTTCAAAGATCTGCAGGATCAGTACTGGCGAACTGATGTATGTAGAAGAATATCATGATCTCGTCCATGAAGGATTAGAAAACTTGATAATTTTTGTTGAACGGCCAGATAATGTGAACCGAGACCTGAACAGTCAGAAAGTCTGTACAGATCAGAAGAAGTGGCATCAAATAACTTTTTGTAGATGGGATGAATGGTTCCGAAGTTTGTACAGAGAAAGTGTATTGTGGTGAGGAGAATATCATGGACGAGATAGAAGGTCACAGGACATTTTCATCTGTACTAAAGCTCCAAGAAATCTCCCCAAAGCAGCTGAAGGACTATGAAATCTGTGCAGAGGACCTAATGGGCCAGTACATTTATTCGGATGTCTGGAAGAGGCAGGAAATTCCCCCTGGAGAAGCTGAACAGTTAGGAAGTTTGTATAGATCGGAAGCAATGCCATAAGATATTTCATTATAGCTTGAGGAGAATAACAGCACAGGATAGAAGTCACAGAAACTGATTAGCCGTTCTGAAGCTTCAGAGATCCTCCGCAGAGAAGCTAAAGGTAAGGGAAGTCTGTGTAGAGGAGCTGACGGGTCAGGAAGTATGTATGTTCAGATGAGCTGAGGATGCATCCACCCCTGAGAAGACTTAAAAAAGTCAGGAAGTCTGTACAGATCAGAAGAAGTGGCATCAGATAATTTATTGCAGACAGGGAATTTTAGGGTGAGGAGAACATAGTGGATGGAATTGAAGGTCAAAGAATCAGTTCAACTGTGATGAAAATTCAGAAAACCAGCGCAGAGAATTGATGGTCCAGGAATTTTTGTTCCTGGACTGTAGGCTGAACTGTAGGCAGGAAATCTGTAGAAAAAGCTGAAAAGTCAGGTAGACTTGAAAGAAATTGATCCTTGAAAAATCTGGAACTTGTAACAGTCTTTAACAAATCCACGTCTATTTTGGGTAATGAAAAAATCCAGGCATTATGTTGCCCTTCACAAAAGCTAGGCCTTTTTGACGCTCTAAAAATGTTCTGGCCTTATGATGGTATTTAACCCTTTTAGCCCCGATTTTTTCCGCAATCTTAGAACAAATTTTTTAATTCAACGATCCTAAAAAGGACAGCACAAAATTTGACATCGCCTTGTATGTGGTTCTTAAAAATCCATGCCTTGAGGTTCTTAAAAATCTCTTCTTTAAAAAATCCATGCCTTGAGGTTCTTAAAAATCTCTTCTTTAAAAAATCCATGCCTTGAGGTTCTTAAAAATCTCTTCTTTAAAAAATCCATGCCTTGAGGTTCTTAAAAATCTCTTCTTTAAAAAATCCACACCTTGTGTGCGGTCCTTAGAAATTATTCTTTAAAGGTCCACGCCTTGTGTGAGGTCCTTCGAAATTATTCTTTAAAAATCCACGCCTTATACTGGGTCCTTAAAAGAAATACTTTAAAAACCCACGCCTTGTGTGAGGTCCTTAAAATTATTCTTTAAAAATCCACCTCACGCAAGGAGGTCCTAAAAATATCCTTTAAAAAATCCACGCCTTAAAAACTCGATGCTTCAAAAATATTTCCCAATTGATTTCAGCCTTTAACCGGCCTGCTTCGAAGAAATTCTCTAATTAATGTCTAATTCTTCATTGCTAATCCCACCTAATTTTTCGTTTTTTTTTTTTTTTTTGTCCAGACATTGTCCAATTATTCAAAAGTCCGGCATACCTGTAGGCCAGTAAACCTAGCTGTGTTGGCTTGTTGGTATGTGGAACACTTCCACACTTTGTTGACCTAAATTATTTAGAATTTACGTGTCATTAAGCAACAGGAACACCAACAAAAAAATGGGACCTCAAAGAGGTTATACAAAAGAGAACAGAAAACTAGAAAAATGAATCGGAAAATCCTTTAATACCAAACTGCATCAGTTTTTTCGTTCTTGTGTAATGTTCGGCCATTTATCTTTAATTACGTTTTGTGTGTGTGTGTTTGTGTGTAACGGCCCCAATAGTGTGGGATTTACACGTCGTTCTGCCAACATTCAAGATACATCCTTTAGGCTGCTTCAGGGGATATTCGGTGTGTGTATGGGTGTGTGCGTACAAAATATATCAGAAATATAACCCTGTTATGAAAAACGCACACAGAAAGACAGCCAAAGAAAGATGGAGTTAAAAAGAACACCTGATGCTCGTGATGCTACTGCTGTTCCTAACACCTTTCCACAGGTATTACCCAGTAAATATTCTGTTGAGAGGCAGGCTATAGATCCTCGGCTGAAAATCTTTGCGTAGAAACTTAATACAAAAGGCTTTGCGTTACGCCTTTGCCATCTTAACACTACAACGGCAGTAGCAACAACAGCTGGTGTTCAATGATGAACAACGTACCGACCAAGAAACCAAGCCACCCACCCAACTGCAGGAAGAGGCAAAAAATTCTCAATAGCTATAGGCTATTGTATTGCCTTGAGAACTTATTTGCGGATAAAGGTGTGAGGGATACTTTTTGTGGCGTGAATTGTTTCATTAATTGCTTCACTTTAGTTTCTTCGTCCTTCTCCTCACCGTTTTCATCCTATTCTTGGTATTTTCCTATGGCAAAAAATAAAATGGAAAGTGAAAACCCTGCAGCATCATTCGTTTTGTGGTTATTTATTTACGTTTTTTTCCTGATTCGATGGTTGGAGCTTGAATGTTTCATTTCTTGTATTTGACCTAGATTCCAAAGGACGGATTGTTTTTTTGCTTTCATGATCCTTTTACAGATTTCTTTCTTTCTGCTTGAATTGATTATGATTAATTTTGTTGTAATTTTTCTACTACACCTTCTTTTCTTCTTTCTTCGTATTACTGCTCTTGTAATCAACTTAAATTTTTGTTGAGGTTTTTGGCTATTATGTTTTAATGTTTGGGATTAAATACCCTACATTGGAAAAAGGACATAAATATGAAATAAAGGATATTTTTAAAAATTTATATTTTAAGGAAGGAATTTTCAAAGACTTAACATAAGGGGTGTGTTTTTTTAAAGAAGACATAAGGAGAGGATATTTTAAAGAAAAAATTTTTAGGATTTTTTAAGACCTCACACAAGGCGTGGATTTTTAAGGAAAAATTTTAAGGGCAGGTCTTCGACTTTTTAACGTATAATTTTTAAGGACCTCACACTAGGCATGGCTTTTTTAAATAATTACTTTTAAAGGGCTATTAACGGCCGCGGATTTTTTAAAGAATACTTTTTAAGGACTAGTAGAAGGTGTGGATTATTGAAAGAATAAATTTTCAAGGATAAAAGTAGGTGTGGGTTATTTAAAGAATAAATTTTCAAGGACCACACACAAGGCATGGATTATTTAAAGAATAAATTTTCAAGGACCTCGCCCAAGGCGTGGATTATTTAAAGAATTAAATTTTCAAGGACCTCATACAAGGCGTGGATTATTTAAAGAATACATTTTCAAGGACCTCACACAAGGCGTGGATTATTTAAAGAATACATGTTCAAGGACCTCACACAAGCCGTGGATTATTTAAAGAATAAATTTTCAAGGAAAAAGTAGGGGTAGATTATTAAAAAAATATTTTTTAAGGACCTCACACAAGGCGAGGATTATTTAAAGAATAAATTTTTTAAGGACCTCATACAAAGCGTGGATTTTTTAAAGAATAATTTTTAAGGACCTCATACAAGGCATGGATTTTCTAAAGAATAATTTTTAAGGACCTCATACAAGGCGTGGATTTTCTAAAGAATAATTTTTAAGGACCTCATACAAGGCGTGGATTATTTAAAGAATAAATTTTTAAGGACTTCACACAAGGCGTGGATTATTTAAAGAATAAATTTTTAAGGACCTCACACAAGGCGTGGATTATTTAAAGAATAAATTTTTAAGGACCTCACACAAGGCGTGGATTATTTAAAGAATAAATTGTCAAGGATAAAATTAGGCGTGGATTATTTAAAGAATAAATTTTTAAGGACCTCACACAAGGTGTGGATTATTTAAAAAATAAATTGTCAAGGATAAAAGTAGGCGTGGGTTATTTAAAGAATAAATTTTCAAGGACCTCACACAAGGCGTGGATTTTCTAAAGAATACTTTTTAAGGACCTCACCCAAGGCGTGGATTATTTAAAGAATAATTTTTAAGGACCTCACCCAAGGCGTGGATTATTTAAAGAATAATTTTTAAGGACCTCACCCAAGGCGTGGATTATTTAAAGAATACATTTTCAAGGACCTCACACAAGGCGTGTATTATTTAAAGAATAAATTTTCAAGGATGTCACACAAGGCGGGGATTATTTAAAGAATAAATTTTCAAGGACCTCACACAAGGCGTGGATTATTTAAAGAATAAATTGTTTAAGGATTATAATAGGAGTGGATTTCTAAAAAGATTTTTTAATGACTAAAATAGGAGTGGATTATAATAATTATTAACCAATAAGGAAAGCTCAAAAGTCGGACGGGCCGACTATATTATACCCTTCACCACTTTGGGTACACACAAGAGATGTTAATATCTACAATATACTGTAGATTGAACGGTCATAGTATGTATAATTCACAAAAAATCTATATATGGGAGCTACATCTAAATTTGAACCGATTTTAACTAAACTTCGCAGACATCATTCTGGACCTAATTCAGTACTCTGTGCAGAATTTTTTCCCAACCGGACAAACATTGGGAGTTTGGTGCATCATTCACATAAAATCGGACGAAACTATATATGGGAGCTACATCTAAATTTTGAACCGATTTTAGCAAAACTTCGCAGTCATTAATCTGAACCTAATTCACTTCTCTGTGCAAAATTTTGTCCCAATCGGACAAATATTGGGAGTTTGGTGTATCATTCACCAAAAATCGGACGAAACAATATATGGGAGCTATACCTAAATCTGAACCGATTTTAACAAAACTTCGCAGACATCAGTCTTGACCTACTTCAGTACTCTATGCAAAATTTTGTCCCTATCGGACAAATAATGGGTGTTTGGTGCATAATTCACATAAAATCGAACGAAACTATAGATGGGAGCTATATCTAAATCTGAAGCGATTCCACTTCGCAAACATTAATCTGGACCTAAATCAATGCGCTGTGAAAAATGTTGTTCCAATCAGACAAATATTGGAACCAATCAGACAAATATTGGAAACATATGCATAAAGACATAATACCCTGTACCACTGTGTGGTACCTTGTGGGTATTTGGAAAATTATACCCTTCACCACTTTGGGTATATTCAACAGATGAATCCTAACAGACGTCGCATTTTTAAAGGGACTTTGGTGAACCATTAACATTAAATCGGTCGAACATTTATATGAGAGCTATATCTACACCTGTTCCGATTTGCAAGAAAATTTACACACATTATTCTACACTCTATTTAGTACGCTATGCCAAATTTCGTTCAAATCGGAAGATATAAAGGGACTTTGGTACACTATTTACATTAAATCGGACGAAAATATATATGGAAGCTATATATAAATCTGAACCGATTTTTCCAAATTTCAATAGGGTTCGTCCTTGGGCCAAATAGACGAGCTGTGCCAAATTTCATCCAATTGGACTCATAAATGCGACCTGTACTTTGTTTACAATTTAACATGGACATACAGATGGACGGACGGACATGCATAAATCGACCCAGAAAGTGATTCTATGAATATTCTCAAAAGGAACCATGTGTCTATCTCGTTACCTTTTGCCTGCGGTACTTCGAAAATATATTTCAAAAAAATTTACGCCTTTTGGGAGCTTCGAAAAATACTTTTAAAAAATCTTCGCTTTGTAGGTACTTTGAAAAAATATTTAAAGAAAATCTACGCTTCTACTACCTCAAAAAATATTTTTTGCAAAATCTATGCCTTGTGGGTACTTCAAAAAATATTTTTTAATATACGCCTTCAAAAAGTCTGCATATTAGGTCAATGGAAAAATTATTTTTTTAATAAACTCGTTTAAAGCCTTTATTAAATGTTCGCTTAAAAATCCAGTCCCTGGGGCGTATAATTGATGTCACCACGTATACGTCATTATGGACAGTTGATTAACATTCAGTTGTTTAAGATATCCCACAAGAGAGAATTTTCGAAAGAATACATGCAAAGGACATTGATAAATTTTAACACCACCTTAGCAATTCACTCCTAAAAGGCTGTGAAAAAATTGTCTTTAAAAAATTCGCACATATTCTATGACTGGAAACAAATATTCTTAAAAAATATTTTTTCCTTGAGAAATATATTTTTTTCGAAATCAACACTTATTGTCCCTTGAAAAATATGAAAAGTTCTGATTTCGCTTCTCAATTTTTATCTTATTTCTTCAATGGTTTGAACCTTCCCAGCGGTTCACCTAGTTCATCAAGGATTTTTATCAATACTTCTTTAGTCTTAAAATTAGCTCCACTTCGAGGTTAACTAGACCTCAACTTTTAGTTTCCCACTTAATTGTATATTTTTTCGTTTTGCTGCCCCACAAAACTTCTTAGTTAATTTTCTGACCAAAAGTGAAAACCATGACTAAATGGCCAACAACATTAGCAAACAAATGGCCCGAAGGATTCGAAATTCGTTCAAATTCATGTCAATGTTCCTTCGAAAAGGCGACGTCTGTTAGGATACATATGTATAATATACCCAAAGTGGTGAAGGGTATCATATGGTCGGTTCAGTCCGACTTTACTACTTTCCTTACTGTTTTTGTTTTTTTTTTTTTATTCTAAAATTCTGCCTATTTGGTCCATGGAAAAACATTTTTTTAAATAAACTCGTTTAAAGCCTTTAGTAAATGTCCCTGAGGCGTATAATTACTGTCACCACGTATACGCCATTATGGACAGTTGATTAACATTCAGTTGTTTAAGATATCCCACAAGAGAGAATTTTCGAAAGAATACTTACAAAGGACATGGATGGATTTTAACACCACCTTACGAATTCACCCCTAAAACACTGTGAAAAAATTGTCTTTAAAAAATTCGCACATATTCTATGACTGGAAAAATATATTCTTAAAAAATATTTTGTTAAAAAATCAATGTGATTTGTTCCTTGAAAAAAATGTATGTTACAAATCCGCACATATTGGTCCTTGAGACAAATATTTTTTTTTTTTCAAAATCTGCGCTTGTCGTCCCTTAAAAAATATGAAAACCCCTGATTTCGTTTCTCAATTGTTATCTTATTTCTCCTTGAACCTTCCCTGCGGTTCACCTATCTCATCAAGGATTTTTTTCATTATACCCTACACAACTATGTTGTCAGGGTATTATAGCTTTGTGCAGCCCCAAAAGTTTGTAACGCCGCGAAATATTGGTCCTAGACCCACCTTTAAGTATACCGATCGTCATATCTCGACTAGCTGAGTCGATCTAGACATGTGTGTCCGTCCGTCCGTCTGTCCATTATAATTTGTAAACACGATACAGGCTACAGTTATGGACCAATCTTCACGAAATTTTGCATGTAGGATGGGTTCTGGCCAATGAAGACCCCTATTGTTTTTGGGAAAGATCGGTTAATGTTTAGGGGATGAAATGGACCAAATACTAAATTTTTGTCGGTTTTTCTGGTCGCTCCAGAGGCCGCAATAATGGCCCGAACATCGTGAAATTTTGCATGCAGAAGGGGATCGGGCCAAAGAATAAGCATGCCTGCATATTTAGCGGGTCAAATGGACCCTGACTTTTGTGTGAAAAATGACAAAATTTGTATTCTATAGCGTATATATTTACCCCTGAACGACATAGACCCGAGAAGTTGATATTATATCCAAGAGGAGTGGTTGACCTTTAAATTGATGCCAATTATATTCTTGTATGTGCTCCGATGTGGGAGTTACACCTAAATATTTACAAGTATCTCCGTATTCGTATATTATTTAGTAACCCATTATCACTCTATAGAGCGGAACTATAGCGCTGATCGCTTTGAAATGTTCCATGAGGTTCCAGTTATGGTCAAGGACAACGCCTATAATTTTCGCTGATGATCAGATATAAATTTTGGAATGAAGTGGACCGAAAACTTAATTTTTTGTGTTATTTTCGAGTCGATCTATATACCACAAATGAAAGCCGAACATCACAACACAGCCCACAGTGAAGGGAATCTGGACAATAGCTGTACTGAATACTCGTAATATTCGGAAAATATGTCAGTGTGAGGAAGGGGAGCTAGGACCTCTAATCGGGCAAGAGGGTGCAACTATCACGAAATATTGCCCAGGCTCGGAATAAACATCCGCAGAAAATTTGAGCTCCGTGGTAGTTGTGTAGGGTATCGTATGGTCGGCCCCGTCCGACTATACTGCTCCGCTCACTGGTTTTCAATAATTCTCGAGTCTTAAAATTAGCTCCACTTTGAGGTTAACTAGATCTCACCTTTTAGGTTCCCACTTAATTGTATATTTTTTTCGGTTTGCTGACCCACAAAACTTCTTAGTTAATTTTCTGACCAAAAGTGAAAACCATGACTAAATGGCCAACAACATTAGCAAGCATTGGTCCAAAGGATTTGTTCTACTGCGGCTACAACAAGGACCACAAAATTAATTTATTGATTTGTAATTCTTCTGCGAAATGTGTTACAAAACAGTCTCACAAGTTGACGACAGTAACTTAATTAATGGCCTCATTGCGGCCAACAACAAAATGGAATGGAAGAAATGAAGGAAAAAGGTAAAGGCACAGATTGAAATTAAGGTACAAAAGTTAAACAACTTTTCAATGGGACACTTCAATTAGGTCTAAAAGGCAAAAAAAGGCATTTGGATTAAAATTTTGTTTTGATTTAATATTGAGTTTAAATTCCATGAAAAAAAGTTATTTAAATAAAAATTCTGAAAATACTCCATGCCCTATGAACTCCAGACCAAGAAAAAAATAACCACTGCAGACATTTTTCTAACGAATTCACTTAAAAATTCGGAGAAGATTTTATTCCCCCGAAAAAAAGCATTCATGGATTCATTCATTGGTCATTTTTGTAAGGTTATAAATCATAAGAAATGTTCGGCAGGGTTTTTTTATTTTTTATTATCGCACAATATTTCTCTTGACCATTTTGACCATAATGCAGACAGTAAACGAGCGAACCAACTACTTCTTGGCATTTTTTCATTCATTTATTTTGGTTGTGAATTGAAATGTTTCTGTTGAGATATGAAATCATATCCATACGAAATTTAGTTTTCAGAATTCTGGCCATTATGTACTGCCAAAGAAATAAAAAAAAGCAGATTGGCATAATGTTGCAGATGTGTTACATTTAGGTTGGGAGGTTGGGAAATGATAATGACCCTAGAGGAAGGGATAGAAAGAGAGGGGTATAGAGACAGGGATGGGAAATAAAATATGAAAATGGGTATTGATATTTTTTAAGAGAACTGATAGGTCCCGAAAAATATTTTTTTATAAATCCACGCCTCTGATAGGTCCCGAAAAATATTTTTTTATAAATCCACGCCTCTGATAGGTCTCGAAAAATATTTTTTTATAAATCCACGCCTCTGCTAGGTCTCGAAAAATATTTTTTTAGGACTCGAAAGGTCTCGAAAAATAATTTTTTTATAAATCCACGCCTCCGATAGGACTCGAAAGGTCTCGAAAAATAATTTTTTTATAAATCCACGCCTCCGATAGGCCTCGAAAGGTCTCGAAAAATATTTTTTTATAAATCCACGCCTCCGATGGGCCTTGAAAATTATTTTTTATAAATCCACGCCTCCGATAGGCCTCGAAAAATAAGTTTTTGTAAATCCACGCCTCTGATAGGTCTCGAAAAATAATTTTTTATAAATCCACGCCTCTGATAGGTCTCGAAAAATAATTTTTTACAAATCCCCGCCTCTGATAGGTCTCGATAAATAATTTTTTTATAAATCCACGCCTCTGATAGGTCTCGAAAAATATTTTTTTTTTAAATCCACGCCTCTGACAGGTCTCGAAAAATAATTTTTTTTATAAATCCACGCCTCTGATAGGTCTCGAAAAATAATTTTTTTATAAATCCACGCCTCTGATAGGTCTCGAAAAATAATTTTTTTATAAATCCACGCCTCTGATAGGTCTCGAAAAATAATTTTTTTATAAATCCACGCCTCTGATAGGTCTCGAAAAATAATTTTTTATAAATCCACGCCTCTGATAGGTCTCGATAAATCATTTTTTATAAATCCACGCCTCTGATAGGTCTCGAAAAATATTTTTTTATAAATCCTCGCCTCTGATAGGTCTCCATAAATAATTTTTTATAAATCCACGCCTCTGATAGGTCTCGAAAAATAATTTTTTATAAATCCACGCCTCTGATAGGTCTCGAAAAATAATTTTTTATAAATCCACGCCTCTGATAGGTCTCGAAAAATATTTTTTTATAAATCGTTGTGAATTGAAATGTTTCTGTTGAGATATGAAATCATATCCATACGAAATTTAGTTTTCAGAATTCTGGCCATTATGTACTGCCAAAGAAATAAAAAAAAGCAGATTGGCATAATGTTGCAGATGTGTTACATTTAGGTTGGGAGGTTGGGAAATGATAATGACCCTAGAGGGGAGAGGGGTATAGAGACAGGGATGGGAAATAAAATATGAAAATGGGTATTGATATTTTTTAAGAGAACTGATAGGTCTCGAAAAATATTTTTTTATAAATCCACGCCTCTGATAGGTCCCGAAAAATATTTTTTTATAAATCCACGCCTCTGATAGGTCTCGAAAAATATTTTTTTATAAATCCACGCCTCTGCTAGGTCTCGAAAAATATTTTTTTATAAATCCACGCCTCTGCTAGGTCTCGAAAAATATTTTTTTATGAATCCACGCCTCTGATAGGTCTCGAAAAATAATTTTTTATAAATCCACGCCTCTGATAGGTCTCGAAAAATAATTTTTTACAAATCCCCGCCTCTGATAGGTCTCGATAAATAATTTTTTTATAAATCCACGCCTCTGATAGGTCTCGAAAAATATTTTTTTTTTTAAATCCACGCCTCTGACAGGTCTCGAAAAATAATTTTTTTATAAATCCACGCCTCTGATAGGTCTCGAAAAATAATTTTTTTATAAATCCACGCCTCTGATAGGTCTCGAAAAATAATTTTTTTATAAATCCACGCCTCTGATAGGTCTCGAAAAATAATTTTTTATAAATCCACGCCTCTGATAGGTCTCGATAAATCATTTTTTATAAATCCACGCCTCTGATAGGTCTCGAAAAATATTTTTTATAAATCCTCGCCTCTGATAGGTCTCCATAACTAATTTTTTATAAATCCACGCCTCTGATAGGTCTCCAAAACTATTTTTTTATAAATCCACGCCTCTGATAGGTCTCGAAAAATAATTTTTTATAAATCCACGCCTCTGATAGGTCTCGAAAAATAATTTTTTATAAATCCACGCCTCTGATAGGTCTCGAAAAATAATTTTTTATAAATCCACGCCTCTGATAGGTCTCGAAAAATAATTTTTTATAAATCCACGCCTCTGATAGGTCTCGAAAAATAATTTTTTATAAATCCACGCCTCTGATAGGTCTCGAAAAATAATTTTTTATAAATCCACGCCTCTGATAGGTCTCGAAAAATAATTTTTTATAAATCCACGCCTCTGATAGGTCTCGAAAAATAATTTTTTATAAATCCACGCCTCTGATAGGTCTCGAAAAATAATTTTTTATAAATCCACGCCTCTGATAGGTCTCGAAAAATAATTTTTTATAAATCCACGCCTCTGATAGGTCTCGAAAAATTATTTTTTTTAAATCCACGCCTCTGATAGGTCTCGAAAAATAATTTTTTATAAATCCACGCCTCTGATAGGTCTCGAAAAATAATTTTTTTATAAATCCACGCCTCTGATAGGTCTCGAAAAATAATTTGTTATAAATCCACGCCTCTGATAGGTCTCGAAAAATAAATTTTTATAAATCCACGCCTCTGATAGGTCTCGAAAAATAATTTTTTATAAATCCACGCCTCTGATAGGCCTCGAAAAATAATTTTTTTTTAGATTTTTAAACATCTTTTTCGAAGTACCCACAAGGCGTAGATTTTTTAAATATCCTTTTTTCGAAGTACCCACAAGGCGTAGATTTTTTAAATATCCTTTTTTCGAAGTACCCACAAGGCGTAGATTTTTTAAATATCTTTTTTCGAAGTACCCACAAGGCGTAGATTTTTTAAATATATTTTTTCGAAGTACCCACAAGGTGTAGATTTTTTTAAATATCTTTTTTTCGAAGTACCCAGAAGGTGTAGATTTTTTAAATATCTTTTTTCGAAGAACCCACAAGGCGTAGATTTTTTAAATATCTTTTTTCGAAGTACCCACAAGGCGGAGACTGCATAACAATTTTTTAACCAAAGTCTATGTTTCCCTATGTCAGCACAGGTTCCCATTTTCCCTTACTGATTTATGGCCTTCGACTTTCATACTTTTCTCCTTTATTTTTGAGCCACCTCCAACCCCACCTGCTGCCCTTCTCTGTATGTCCTAAGCAATTTTCCACGATTTAACTTACAATCATCTCTAAATCCTGCATTGCTTCCGCTTTCAAACTGACTTTTGAATATTTGTTTGGCTTTATGAATTATTTATAAATAAAATCCTTAACATCTGACCCCCAAATGACCATGGATATTGAACACAGACACACTCACACACCAGCAACAGAAGCCTCCGGCAGTTATGAATTGCATAAAAGTGTCGGAGTGTCTGAGTGTGTGTATGTGTGCAAGTCTGCCTCTGTGCATTCGGATAATCAATGTGTCTGCATGCTACATTTAGTTGGATGCAACATTAAAAAGAAATGCCAACAATGTTAAAACTCTCTCCCCTCCCTCCGGCCTGTGGATCCTAGTCTTGTGCCATTTGTAACTGTACCGCACATAAATTTCCGAAAAAATAGAAGAAGAAGGCAAAAAACGTTACAGAGCATTTGGTGGTGTCGGTGTTATGTCGGAGCCGATTTTTTCCCTTGTTTTTTTTTTTTTTTTTTGGACTCCTTGTTATTGTTGTAGCCAATGTCCGGTGCCAACAGAAAATTATTCCTAGTCGCAGCTATGAACATGTGTGCATAAATGCCAGACATTTGTTGCTGTCTTTCGTCGAACCAAACGACTGGCCGGAAAGGGAAAAGACCTTTCCAAGTTTTGCAAAATTCATATGGCTATGGGTGTGTGACTGTCTGTGTGTGTGAGTTTGTGTCTGAGTGCGGTGATGGTGCCAAAAGGAATATAGGTTCACACTGTCCACGTTGCCCGGTTGGTCGTTCGGTCGGTTATGTATTATTTGCGGTAGCATTTGTAGCCAAATTTTCCAATGTTTCCTTCTAATAGCCATTGGTCATTAAAATGACATATGGCAATGCGGAAGAGAAAGGGGGAGAAATAAAGTAGAGACAGTGGTTTCAATACACAAGAATATTTAAAAAAAATCTACGCCTTACAGGCTTTCATAAAAATATTTTTAAAAAAAAATCTACGCTTTACAGGCTTTCATAAAAATATTTTTTTAAAAAAATCTACGCCTTACAGGCTTTCATAAAATATTTTTTAAAAAAATCTACGCCTTACAGGCTTTCATAAAAATATTTTTTAAAAAAATCTACCCCTTACAGGCTTTCATAAAAATATTTTTTAAAAAAATCTACGCCTTACAGGCTTTCATAAAAATATTTTTTTTAAAAAAATCTACGCCTTACAGGCTTTCATAAAAATATTTTTTAAAAAAATCTACGCATTACAGGCTATCATAAAAATATTTTTTAAAAAAATCTACGCCTTACAGGCGTCGATAAAAATATTTTTTAAAAAAATCTACACCTTACAGGCTTTCATAAAAATATTTTACGCCTTACAGGCTTTCATAAAAATATTTTTTAAAAAAATATACGCCTTACAGGCTTTCATAAAAATATTTTTTAAAAAAATCTACGCCTTACAGGCTTTCATAAAAATATTTTTTATAAAAAACTTTGCCTTACAAAATATAAAAATATTTTTTAAAAAAATCTACGCCTTACAGGCATTCGTAAAAATATTTTTTTTAAATAATCTACGCCTTACAGGCTTTTATAAAAATATTTTTTAAAAAATATACGCCTTACAGGCTTTCATAAA